>NC_048582.1:13351102-13651102 GCF_013265735.2 Oncorhynchus mykiss | reverse complement strand
CATGCCTCTGGATGTCATAAAGCCATAGAAGTCACCATTAAACATCAACTGACACTAGCTGGGTCTCAGGGAGGACAGGCTAATATGCTCCTAAGTGAAACCTTGCCCCCTGCTTATAAAAGGCCAAATATACAGTATGTTCTTCCAGGGCTTTTTTAATTTGACTATCTCTTTCTACCCCATCCGTTGGCCTTTTTAAGTAATTCACTTTTCTAAAATGCTTTGTATTTTGTTGAACCATAACCTGCCATCTTTGACATCATCCTCCTTCCATGTTAATGACTCTTATTCAAGCAGATATGATCAACACAGCACATTTACAACCTCACATATCCTGCATCTCCCTGTATGTAGAAATTAAGTTTAATTCCAAAACGCTATACAGTATATACATTTTCAAAAATATGGGTAAATTCACTTTTTTTGTTTAAATAAATGATGTAAGAGATTGGTGTGTTTTTTTCCCAATCTAATCATGGCATAGGGTTGGTAAATGACAGACGTATTTGTTTGAATACTATCACCAGGTAGTTTCATTTCAGAGGGACGAACAATCACATTTTGTTGCAAAACTAGATATATCTGCCTCACTCAGAGAAGAAACTAGTACTGCAGGGTGTGAAAAATAATAATGTTTTTAATTTTTTTAAACGGTACGAATGATACATTTGTGACAATATATATATTTTTAAATACATGTTAAAAAATGTATCGACACAGTAATATGGGCTCTGATCAAAAGCAGGGCACTATATAACCGCCCTACAGCCATCGGGCATCAGCCATCTGCCATTGAGGGAATGTTTCCTTTAAAATAAATGAAAGCTGCTATACTGCCCGTGTTGCACACGCACTGCGTCACCTCCAATGGCAGCGTCTAAGCTCAAGAATCGCCAAGGTTCAATGATGGCTGACGCACCTGTTAATTTTATCTTGTGACTTAAAATAATGAGGAATAAAGTCAATTTTGGTTGCATATGGCCTGGATTAGACACCACTGGTTATTTAACTAAGTTGTATGTGTCACACCTGCTCCTGCTCACGCTCAAAGGCGCCAGATTCCCAAACATTACGCACTCCTGCCACCATCATTACATACATCTGCCTTCCCCCGTTACGCGCATCAGCAATTATTGGACTCAATCACCTCTCTCATTGCCTCCCCTATATCTGTCTGGTTCCCCGCTCTGTTCCCTGCTACAGCATTAATTGTTGTTTGTCGTTTTGTACCCGTGTGCATTTAATCCGGAAACAGACAAAGAAAGCTGTTGTCTTGGTCATTGTCTGTTTCCTGATTAAATGTTGACTCCCCGTACCGGCTTCTCATCTCCGGCGTCGGTCCTTACAGTATGAAGTCAAGAAGCTTCTAACTCTAGCTAGCAGAAACTCTAGCTAGCTACATTGACTATGTTCACAATGTAAACAAAAGAAACGTGTGTAATTAGAGGATCATTTAGCACAAGTATATTCCTTAGCCATTGATACTACGCTGATAGTGGAGCTGAAGGGTAAGGAATAGCCATTGACACCAAGCTGATAGTGCAGCTGAATAGCAAGGAATAGTCAATGACACCAAGCTGATATTTGAGCTGAAGGGTGAGGAATAGCCATTGACACCAAGCTGATCGTGGAGCTGAAGGGTAAGGAACCGCCATTGACACCAAGCTGATAGCAGAGGATTGATACTACGCTGATAGTGGAGCTGAAGGCTGTTCTTTAGTCATTGACAGGAGCTGAATAGCAAGGAATAGTCATTGACACTACGCTGATAGTGTGTCACGCCCTGGCCTTAGTATTCTGTGTTTTCTTTATTTTGATGGTTAGGCCAGGGTATGACATGGGTGATTTATGTGTCTTGTTTTGTCTAGGGGTTTTGTAGTCTATGGGGTTGTGTTCAGTTGTTGCCTGGAGTGGTTCTCAATCAGAGGCAGGTTTTTATCGTTGTCTCTGATTGGGAACCATATTTAGGCAGCCATATTCTTTAGGTATCTTGTGGGTGATTGTTCCTGTCTCTGTGTTTTGCACCAGTTAGGACTGTTTCGGTTTTTCCACGTTTTCTTATTTTGTATAGTGTTCACGTTTCATCTTTCATTAAAGATGTTTATAAATAACCACACTGCATTTTGGTCCTCCTCTCCTTCCCAGGAAGAAAACCGTTACATAGTGGAGCTGGAGGGTAAGAAATAGCCATTGACACTACTCTGATAGTGATGCTGAAGGGTAAGGAATAGGCATTGACATCAAGCTGATAGTGGTGCTGAAGGGTAAGGAATAGGCATTGACATCAAGCTGATAGTGGTGCTGAAGGGTAAGGAATAGCCATTGACATCAAGCTGATAGTGGTGCTGAAGGGTAAGGAATAGCCATTGACATCAAGCTGATAGTGGTGCTGAAGGGTAAGGAATAGCCATTGACATCAAGCTGATAGTGGTGCTGAAGGGTAAGGCATAGCCATTGACATCAAGCTGATAGTGGTGCTGAAGGGTAAGGAATAGCCATTGACATCAAGCTGATAGTGGTGCTGAAGGGTAAGGAATAGCCATTGACATCAAGCTGATAGTGGTGCTGAAGGGTAAGGAATAGCCATTGACATCAAGCTGATAGTGGTGCTGAAGGGTAAGGAATAGCCTTTGACACCAAGCTGATAGTGGTGCTGAAGGGTAAGGAATAGCCATTGACACTAGGCTGATAGTGGAGCTGAAGGCTGTTCTTTAGCCATTGACAGTATGCTGATAGTGGAGCTGAAGGGTAAGGAATAGCCATTGACACTAAGCTGATAGTGGCGCTGAAGGGTAAGGAATAGACATTGACACTATGCTGACAGTGGAGCTGAAGGATAAGGAATAGCAATTGACAACAAGCTGATAGTTGAGCTGAAGGGAGCCATTGACACCAAGCTGATTGTGGAGCTGAAGGGTAAGGAATAGCCATTGACACCAAGCTGATAGTGGAGCTGAAGGGAGCCATTGACACCAAGCTGATTGTGGAGCTGAAGGGTAAGGAATAGCCATTGACACTACTCTGATAGTGGAGATGAAGGCTATTCCTTAGCCATTGACATACTGTAGTGGAGCTGAAGGGTAGGAATAGCCATTGACACTACTCTGATAGTGGAGATGAAGGCTATTCCTTAGCCATTGACATACTGTAGTGGAGCTGAAGGGTAAGGAATAGCCATTGACACTACTCTGATAGTGGAGATGAAGGCTATTCCTTAGCCATTGACATACTGTAGTGGAGCTGAAGGGTAGGAATAGCCATTGACACTACAGTCACAGTGGAGGTGAAGGGTAGGAATAGCCATTGACACTACAGTCACAGTGGAGGTGAAGGGTAAGGAATAGCCATTGACACTACGGTCACAGTGGAGGTGAAGGGTAAGGAATAGCCATTGACACTACAGTCACAGTGGAGGTGAAGGGTAAGGAATAGCCATTGACACTACGGTCACAGTGGAGGTGAAGGGTAAGGAATAGCCATTGACACTACAGTCACAGTGGAGGTGAAGGGTAAGGAATAGCCATTGACACTACGGTCACAGTGGAGGTGAAGGGTAAGGAATAGCCATTGACACTACGGTCACAGTGGAGGTGAAGGGTAAGGAATAGCCATTGACACTACAGTCACAGTGGAGGTGAAGGGTAAGGAATAGCCATTGACACTACAGTCACAGTGGAGCTGAAGGGTAAGGAATAGCCATTGACACTACTCTGATAGTGGAGATGAAGGCTATTCCTTAGCCATTGACATACTGTAGTGGAGCTGAAGGGTAAGGAATAGCCATTGACACTACAGTCACAGTGGAGGTGAAGGGTAAGGAATAGTCATTGACACTACAGTCACAGTGGAGGTGAAGGGTAAGGAATAGCCATTGACACTACAGTCACAGTGGAGGTGAAGGGTAAGGAATAGCCATTGACACTACGGTCACAGTGGAGGTGAAGGGTAAGGAATAGCCATTGACACTACAGTCACAGTGGAGGTGAAGGGTAAGGAATAGCCATTGACACTACGGTCACAGTGGAGGTGAAGGGTAAGGAATAGCCATTGACACTACAGTCACAGTGGAGGTGAAGGGTAAGGAATAGTCATTGACACTACAGTCACAGTGGAGGTGAAGGGTAAGGAATAGCCATTGACACTACAGTCACAGAGGAGGTGAAGGGTAAGGAATAGTCATTGACACTACAGTCACAGTGGAGGTGAAGGGTAAGGAATAGCCATTGACACTACAGTCACAGTGGAGGTGAAGGGTAAGGAATAGCCATTGACACTACAGTCACAGTGGAGGTGAAGGGTAAGGAATAGCCATTGACACTACAGTCACAGTGGAGGTGAAGGGTAAGGAATAGCCATTGACACTACAGTCACAGTGGAGGTGAAGGGTAAGGAATAGCCATTGACACTACAGTCACAGTGGAGGTGAAGGGTAAGGAATAGCCATTGACACTACAGTCACAGTGGAGGTGAAGGGTAAGGAATAGCCATTGACACTACAGTCACAGTGGAGGTGAAGGGTAAGGAATACCGTGCCATTTAGTACGAGGTCTTACTCTAACCAAACACTATAGCATGCGGCTAGATTTATGATGTTCAATTCATATGTTAAATACACAGGATTCCAACATTCCATTTCAGCTAAACAATGGTTACTTTAAATACCCATTTTAATACACATCGAAGAAATGAGATCAGTAATATTTTTCGCACAAATTAAGATACATATAACCATTCATTTTTGATGAAACAAATACAAATGTGAAAAATTGGTAGATAGTGTTTTTGGAAATAAACTATTTTTAAATAGACCTCAATAAATACCAGTTCTCAGAAATGGGTAATAAAGACAAGCAGGGATTGTTCGTGGAACGTGAGACGCTCTGGATTGCATGCTGCAGTGAAACAGGCGGCTGAGGGGAGAACTGCTCATAATAATGTCTGGAACGGAGCTCATGGAATGGTATCAAACACCTGGAAACCATGTGTTTGATTTTTTGATACCATTCCACGAAATCCGCTCCAGTCATTACCATGAGCCCAACCTCCACAATTAATATGCCACCAACTTCCTGTGGAACCTACACCAGACAAAATATTCTACAAACCATTCCCACTCTCTGTGTGGATGTCCAATCGTAATTTCAAATTTAAATCTAGCGTCTCTGGCTCTGCCAAACGTTTCAGATTATAATCATTCTTCTGGGAATTCATCCCCCTCGTTCCTGACAGCCAGCCTCTCCACTGGCACGGTGTGCAGAGCCTCCTCTCCTCCCTCATTTCTGTAGAAACAATCAGATATTTGGACGATTTTGTCCGCCTCGATCTTTTCGTCTGTTTGAACAATCAAGTCCTGGACATGACAGTGAGTTGGCGGTCCACCTCAGGCAGTGCAGGCACAGAGAGTCTCTGGGGGTGGAAGATCTGGGTCCAGCGTTGATTAACTGATGTCTTTTGGAAGCTCCACTAGTTTAGTTATTTCTTTTGTTTGAAACTCCAAGGAAAATCTCCACGAGAGCACAGATGGTGCGCAGGCAGAGTAACGACACGTTCTCCCCTCCCCAAATCGAACACAGGGATGGTATGCTATTCAGATCTCCATAAGATGACTGATAGACCATGCACTACTAGAGCATGTAATGTAAATAAATACATTCTGGGATGTGCTGCTTCCCTTGTCTTTTTTTTCTAGTGTCATATTAAACAGCACGACTGATTTAACAGCTATTAGTCAGCGGCTGCTGGCGGATCAGTTGGAGTCCATCCGCTAGAGTCTACAGGTTAAATGGTTTGGATCAGGGCTCTCCAACCATGTTCCTGGAGGGCTACTGTCCTGTAGGTTTTCACTCCAACCCTACCTAGCTCACCTCATTCTAACAATTAGCTGGTTGATCAGCTGCATCAAGTTAGTTACAACTGAGTTTGAAGTGAATACCTACTGGAGGGTAGCTCTCTAAGAACAGGGTTGGTGAACACTGGTTTAGATGTTTCTCACAGTAAAGAATATCTACTAAGGGAATACATCCTATGAACATTATTGGACCCAACTCTTGTACACTCTTTGAAAAAAAGGTGCTATCTAGAACCTAAAAGCTTCTTTGGCTGTTCCCATAGGAGATCCGTTTAAATAACCATTTTCCGTTCCAGGTTGAACCCTTTTGGGTTCCATGTAGAACCCTTTCCACAGAGGGTTCTACATGGAACCCAAAAGGGTTATACCTGAAACCAGAAAGGGTTCTACCTAAAGCCAAAAAGGGTTATCCTATGAGGACAGCCGAAGAACCCTTTTGGAACAATTGTACAGGTAATTCAAACTTTAAGCCGCTCAGTGACTTTTCAGAGTTGAGAGGTTTGATTCTTCTAAGAATCTAACCTACTGTAGGATGGAGGACAGGTGGAGAAGGATGTTAATATACTGTATATATTTTTTTAAAGCTAGCTTTGTAAGATGAAATAAATTAATGATGAAATAAATTCAAGTTGAAGAGAGGTTCTGATCAAAACCGGATGAAGAAATTTATTTTTGGAGGAAGAGAAGAGAATGAATTAAAGACATGAGTCCACTCATGACAGCAGTGGCAAATTTGCGAATTTATGTTTTCAAAAGAAATAAGTTATCTTCAATGGAGATGTTTGGCGAACAGGTGTTTAGAATGATGTGGGGTTTACAGTAATAAATGAGGTCAAGCTCATTCACTGACAAGGCCATGCAGATTACTACCCAAGGAATGTATTCTGGAATGTCTCCGTCTGACCTCAGTACTGTCAAAGCCTCTTGTCACAACTCAATCAACAGCTGGAGAATTTACAGTCGTCTAATGAGGGTAGATTGTTTCTGGGTCGTAGGATTGATTGATCATTTGTGCAGCCTTTGGGCAACATTAGTCCATCCGCTAGAGTCTACAGGTTAAATGGTTTATATGTTTCTCACAGTAAAGCATCATTACTATGGGAATACATTATATGCATATTATTGGTCTCATCTCTTGCACAGGTACAGATGGTCTATCTTAATTTGACTCTGCTTCTCAGGAAATGGAAACAGGAATTGCAAATTATTATGTGGATTATAACTAATGGATATTTTTGTAAGTGTTGATACATTTTTCATTAGGGCAAATAAAGTCAAATGTTAAAGTGGAAAGTACAAACTTTAGAAGCTTTTATAAACCTTTAATAGACTACAATGTGCATTTCTTGCGACAACAGAGTGATCAAACTAAGATAGCAGATCTGTAATTCAACCTTTAAGCCACGCGGTGACTTTTCAGAGTTGTTGAGAGGTTTGATTGTTCTAAGGGACTAAAGTAGGATGGAGGACAGGTGAGGAAGCAATTTGATACAATACATTTCAATCTGATTTGAAAGCCAGCTGTGGAAGACCAACTCTGGAAATGTTCTGATCAAAACTGGATGAAGAAAGAGTTGCTGGAGTCGATCAGGAAATTCCTCTCAGGAACAAATTAGTTGATTGTGTCAGACTGTATTTCATAGTTTTTACATGTTTTTTTTGGAGGAAGAGAAGAAATTAAAGAAATAGCAGCTGTTTTGTCTCTGGGCCTCTTTGAAAAGAAGTCCCTCATGACAGCAGTGGCAAATTTGAGAATGTATGTTTTTCGAAAGAGATGAGGTACAGTGTCTTCAATGGAGACGTCTGGAGAACAGGTGCTTTGAATGCTGTGGGTTTACACTCATGACTGAGGCCATACAGACAATTACCCAAGGAATGTATTCTGGAATGTCCCCGTCTGTCCTCGGTACTGTCAAAACCTCTAGTCACAACTCAATCAACAGCTGGAGAATGTACAGTCACCTAATAAGGGTAGATAGATAATAGGAGTGATTGAAGGAAAAGCTCCCTTGTCATTCCTCCTCTATCGTCCTTCTGTTGAAAAGACATGAACTTCTTATTGCAATGAGCCTTGACAAGAGTGACTGGGGAGACTGGACTCCTGTCTTGAGTTATATAACAGAGTTGATGGATAACAGGCCACAGAGTAGTAGAGTCAGCCAAGTGGATTTAAATATACACACACACACACACACACACACAGAGGATCCCTTACAGGTACTCAGAGTTCAAGGCTACGAGTCCTTTGACATGTGTCACGTTGAGGTGCGCCAACCGCACTTACAGGTTTTTTTCTCAACCATCCGGTTGTTGGCATGGTCATGATGCCTTCAGAGTCTCTCAAAGAGGTTAGCTATGTCATTGGATGAAACAGCCCAATGGTTGTTGTGTTTTGACACTTGAGTCTAATGCATTTGGTTTTAGTTGCAATGGATACTCCCCGGCAGAACCGTATTTATATTATGTCATTTTTACTTTCCATCTGTTTCTGATGCCCAATCCCCAACTAGCCCTAACCTTTGGTCATTGTATCAGAACACCCAACCAACCCTAACCTCATTATACAGATCCCCAATCAACCATAACCTCCTCATATCAGATGCCCAACCAACCCTAAATTCATTGTATCAGAACGCCAAACCAACCCTAAACTCATTGTATCAGAATGCCCAACCAACCCTAAACTCATTGTATCAGAACGCCCAACCAACCCTAAACTCATTGTATCAGAACGCCCAACCAACCCTAAACTCATTGTATCAGAACACCCAACCAACCCTAAACTCATTGTATCAGAACACCCAACCAACCCTAAACTCATTGTATCAGAACACCCAACCAACCCTAACCTTATTGTATCAGAACACCCAACCAATCCTAACCTCATGATATAAGAGATGTTGAGACAGCAGATTCACCACTTTTTCACTACTATCTGCTACTAACTAACTAAGGCCTTATGGGTAGGTTCAAGAGGATTTGGGGCTAAGGCTACGTCCCAAATGGCAATGTAATCGCTACAGTGCCATATATCGTGCAGTAGCAAAAGTAGTGCACTATGTAGGGAATAGGGTGCCATTTGGGACTAATTCTAATCTGTATTCGTTATTTTATTTATGGCCACAAATAACCTTCTCAGCCCTAAATCATCATCTCAACACCAACAGAATGTTAGTCTGAACTTCAGCCACTGTAACACTATCGCCAAACACCCATAATCCACTTTGTCTATCTATTTAGACCTATAATATGAGTCAACTCAACTCCCCGTGAGAAAATGAGAACAGAGCCTCGCTCAGTCAGGAAAACCATTGCATGCATCCACAGTCGCTCAAAGCATGGAAAGACCATTTATTTTTAATGGTAAATAAAACATTTGTTAAACGTTTCTACTGCTTTTGTTCATTGTTTTACTGTGGTTTTATTTTTAGGTTTATGCCCTACTTTGACATGCCAGTGATTTGATGTGCGCATTAGGAGCTTAAAATGGCAAAACTCAGCCAAAACATTTGAGTCCTGGTTGCCCAACAGTTTCCATGTTGTCTGGAATTTGCTCACGCTCTCTGTGATGTAATAATGCTCTGCCCACCTCTGGCATAACACACTCTCTGTGATGTAGTAATGCCATGCCCACCTCTGGCATAACACACTCTCTATGATGTAGTGATGCTCTGCCCACCTCTGGCATAACACACTCTCTGTGATGTAGTAATGCTCTGCCCACCTCTGGCATAACACACTCTCTGTGATGTAGTAATGCTCTGCCAACCTCTGGCATAACACACTCTCTGTGATGTAGTAATGCTCTGCCCACCTCTGGCATAACACACTCTCTGTGATGTAGTAATGCTCTGCCAACCTCTGGCATAACACACTCTCTGTGATGTAGTGATGCTCTGCCCACCTCTGGCATAACACACTCTCTGTGATGTAGTAATGCTCTGCCAACCTCTGGCATAACACACTCTCTGTGATGTAGTAATGCTCTGCCCACCTCTGTGTAACGGTTTTCTATATGAGAAGGAGAGTCGGACCAAAATGCGGCGTGTCTATTGCAATCCATGTTTAATGAATTAACACACTAAACACAAACACTACCAAAACAATAAACTTAACAAAACCCAAAACAGCCTATACTTGTGTATCCTAACACAGAACAATGACATCAGGACACTAAGGACAATCACCCACGACAAACTCAAAGAATATGGCTGCCTAAATATGGTTCCCAATCAGAGACAACGATAAACACCTGCCTCTGATTGAGAACCACTTCAGACAGCCATAGACTTAGCTAGAACACCCCACTAGCTACAATCCCCACACATACACACCACATACAAAAACCCATGCCACACCCTGGCCGGACCAAATAAATAAAGATAAACACAAAATACTTTGACCAGGGTGTGACAGAACCCCCCCCCTAAGGTGCGGACTCCCGAACGCACCTCAAAACAATAGGGAGGGTCCGGGTGGGCGTCTGTCCATGGTGGCGGCTCCGGCGCGGGACGTGGACCCCACTCAATCAAAGTCTTAGTCCCTTCTCCTCGCGTCCCTGGATAGTCCACCCTCGCCGCCGACCATGGCCTAGTAGTCCTCACCCAGAACCCCACTGGACTGAGGAGCAGATCGGGACTGAGGGGCAGCTCGGGACTGAGGCAGCTCGGGACTGAGGGGAAGCTCAGGAGTGAGAGGAAGCTCAGGAGTGAGAGGAAGCTCAGGCAGGTTGATGAATCTACCTGGCTGGCTGGTGGTTTCGGCAGATCCTGGCTGACTGGCAGATCCTGGCTGACTGGCAGATCTGGAAGAGTCTGGTCGACTGGCAGATCTTGAAGAGTCTGGTCGACTGGCAGATCTGGAAGAGTCTGGTCGACTGGCAGATCTGGAAGAGTCTGGTCGACTGGCAGATCTGGAAGATTCTGGTCGACTGGCGGATCTGGAAGATTCTGGTCGACTGGCGGATCTGGAAGATTCTGGTCGACTGGCAGATCTGGAAGAGTCTGGTCGACTGGCAGATCTGGAAGAGTCTGGTCAACTGGCAGATCTGGGAGAGTCTGGTCGACTGGCAGATCTGGAAGAGTCTGGTCGACTGGCAGATCTGGAAGAGTCTGGTCGACTGGCAGATCTGGCTGCTCCATGCTGACTGGCTGCTCCATGATGACTGGCAGCTCTGGCTGCTCCATGCTGACTGGCTGCTCCATGCTGACTGGCAGCTCTGGCTGCTCCATGCTGACTGGCTGCTCCATGCTGACTGGCTGCTCCATGCTGACTGGCAGCTCTGGCTGCTCCATGCTGACTGGCTGCTCCATGCTGACTGGCAGCTCTGGCTGCTCCATGCTGACTGGCTGCTCTGGCTGCTCCATGCTGACTGGCTGCTCCATGCTGACTGGCTGCTCCATGCTGACTGGCGGCCCTGGCTGCTCCATGCTGACTGGCGGCCCTGGCTGCTCCATGCTGACTGGCGGCCCTGGCTGCTCCATGCTGACTGGCGGCCCTGGCTGCTCCATGCTAACTGGCAGCTCTGGCGGCTCCTTGCAGACTGGCAGCTCTGGCGGCTCCTTGCAGACTGGCAGCTTTGGCGGCATCCTGCAGACAGGCAGCTCTGGCGGCTCCTTGCAGACTGGCAGCTCCTTACAGACTGGCAGCTCTATGCAGACTGGCAGCTCCTTGCAGACTGGCAGCTCCTTGCAGACTGGCAGCTCTATGCTAACTGGCAGCTCTATGCTAACTGGCAGCTCTATGCTAACTGGCAGCTCTATGCTAACTGGCAGCTCTATGCTAACTGGCAGCTCTATGCTAACTGGCAGCTCTATGCTAACTGGCAACTCTGAACAGGCGGGAGACTCCGACAGCGCTGGAGAGGAGGAGGGCTCCGACAGCGCTGGACAGGCGAGGCGCACTATAGGCCTGATGCGTGGTGCTGGCACTGGTGGTACTGGGCCGAGGACACGCACAGGAAGCCTGGTGCGGGGAGCTGCTACCGGAGGGCTGGGGTGTGGAGGTGGCACAGGATGGGTTAGACCGTGAAGGCGTACTGGAGATCTTGAGAGCGGTGCTGGCACAGGACGTGCAAGGCTAGGGAGGTGCACAGGAGGCCTGGTACGTGAGACTGGCACCATCTTAACCAGCCGACTAACACGCACCTCAGGACGAGTATGGAGCGCTGACCCAGGTGCCATCAAATCCCCGACACGCTCCGTCGGGCGAATTCCATGTTTAAAACACCAACACAGCAACTCCCTCATTTCTCTCTCCTCCAATTTCCCCATTAACTCCTTCACAGTCTCTGTTTCGCTCACCTCCAACACCGGCTCTGGTCTCCTCCTTGGCTCCTCACGATAAACAGGGAGAGTTGGCTCAGGTCTGGCTCCTGACTCTGCCACACTCTCCCTGAGCCCCCCCCCAAGAAATTTTTGGGGCTGACTATGGGGCCTCCGTCCGCGCCGCCTTGCTTGCTTCGCAAACTCCATTCTCCTATATCCTTCCGCGCACTGCTCCATCGAATCCCAGGCGGGCTCCGGCACTCTCCCTGGGTCGACCGCCCACCTGTCTATCTCCTCCCAAGAAGTATAGTCCATACTGTACTCCACTTTGGGCTGTTCTTGCCTGTTGACACGCTGCTTGGTCCCTTTGTGGTGGGTGATTCTGTAACGGTTTTCTATATGAGAAGGAGAGTCGGACCAAAATGCGGCGTGTCTATTGCAATCCATGTTTAATGAATTAACACACTAAACACAAACACTACCAAAACAATAAACTTAACAAAACCCAAAACAGCCTATACTTGTGTATCCTAACACAGAACAATGACATCAGGACACTAAGGACAATCACCCACGACAAACTCAAAGAATATGGCTGCCTAAATATGGTTCCCAATCAGAGACAACGATAAACACCTGCCTCTGATTGAGAACCACTTCAGACAGCCATAGACTTAGCTAGAACACCCCACTAGCTACAATCCCCACACATACACACCACATACAAAAACCCATGCCACACCCTGGCCGGACCAAATAAATAAAGATAAACACAAAATACTTTGACCAGGGTGTGACACTCTGGCATAACACAATCTCTCATTTATCATCATGGAGACTATGGCTTCTCTGTGCGCGTCTGTCTCAGCAACACCCTCTTCTCTCGCTTTCTCTAGAATTGCCCCTTGTTGCTCTGTCTCTGTCTCTCTCTCTTTCTCTGTTTCTCTTGCTCTCTGTTTCTCTGTCTCTCTCGCGCTCTCTCTCTGTCTGTTTTTCTCTCTCTCTGTCTGTTTCTCTCTCTGTCTGTTTCTCTCTCTCAGTTCAATTCAATGGGCTTTATTGGCATGGGAAACATATGTTTACATTGCCAAATCAAGTGAAATGGATAAACAAAATTGAACTCAAGTTCCAAAAGAACTTTTGAAAAATCTATTTACAGTGTTGTAACGACGTGCAAATAGTTAAAGTACAAAATGGAAAATAAATAAACATGAATGTAGGTTGTATTTACAATGGTGTTTGCTCTCTCTCCATCAATTCCCTGTCGTTTCAGCCCTCTCCTCTGTTTTCCTCACACTTTCTAATCCTCTTTAATTAATAGTGGTCATTAAAGAGGTTCAGGACTATAAACTTGTGGTCATTAGTCAGTACAGTTGGAATGTGCCATATTTTTTCAACATCAATTCTCCATTAAGACACCTGAGCTTTTGTTCTCTGAACTTCACAGGCTGTGTAAGGGATTTCCTCCTCTTCTTCCGAAGAGGAGAGGTGAAAAGGATCGGAGGACCAATATGCGGCGTGGTAAGTGTCCATGGTTCTTTTAATAAGAAATAGTACACATGAACAACTGAATACAAAAACAATAAACAGTACCGTGTGGTGAAAAACACAGACACGGAAACAAACACACAGTGAAACCCAGGCTACCTAAGTATGATTCTCAATCAGAGACAACTAATGACACCTGCCTCTGATTGAGAACCATACTAGGCCGAAACATAGAAATACCCCAAAACATAGAAAAACAAACAGACTGCCCACCCAACTCATGCCCTGACCATACTAAATAACGACAAAACAAAGGAAATAAAGGTCAGAACGTGACAGTACCCCCCCCCCAAAGGTGCGGACTCCGGCCGCAAAACCTTAACCTATAGGGGAGAGTCTGGGTGGGCGTCTGTCCGCGGTGGCGGCTCTGGCGCGGGACGCGGACCCCACTTCACCATCGTCTTAGTCCGCCTCATTGTCCGCCTCCGTGGCTTCCTAACCATGGCAACCCTTCTAAATGACCCCACTGGACAGAGGGGCAGCTCGGGACAGAGGGGCAGAAGCTCTGGTGCCTCAGACTCCGGGAGCGCCGGACAGGCGGGAGACTCCGGCAGCGCCGGACAGGCGGGAGACTCCGGCAGCGCCGGACAGGCGGGAACACCGTAGGGAGGAGACATAGAGACAGGGAGACCTTCAGGAGGCTTGGTGTTAGGAGGAGGCACCTGGTGGACCGGGCTGTGGGGGAGCACTGGAGCTCTGGTGCGCAGCCTTGGCACCACTTCCCCAGGCTGGATAACTACTCTAGCCCGGACCCTCCAGAGTGCAGGCACAGGTTGAACCGGGCTGTGGGTAAGCACGGGAGATCTAGTGCCTACTACACGCACCTCTCCCTTAGGCTCCACTCCCACATTTGCCCGGCACGAGCGGAGCGCAGGCATTGGACGCACTGCACCCTCCCAGCGCCCCGGAGACACAGCACGCAGAGCCGGCGCAGGATACCCTGGCCCGAAACGGCGTACCGGCGACCAGACACGCTGAGCAGGCACCATACGCCCTGGCTGGATGCCCACACTCGCATGACACTCTCGGGGGGCTGCACTATAGCGAACCGGGCTATGGGCACGTACTGGCAACACCATGCGCTTAACCGCATAACACGGTGCCTGATCAGTAACGCGCTGCTTATAATAAGCACGAGGAGTGAGCTCAGGACTGCTACCTGGCACACCTTGTGTGCCCCCCCCCACACCTTGTGTGCCCCCCCCAAAACATTTTTGAGGGGCTGCCTCTCGTACCTGTCGCACTGCCGTGCTGCCTTCTCATATCGCCGCCGCTCAGCTTTTGCTGCCTCCAGCTCTGCTTTGGGGCGGCGATATTCCCCAGCCTGTGCCCAGTGTCCCTCTCCATTCAGTATCTCCTCCCATGTCCAGGAGTCCTGTGATGCTGGCGGCTGTTGTTGCTGCTGCTGCTGTCGTCGCTGTCTTTTACCACGCCGCTTGGTCCTTGGTTGGTGGGTGTTTCTGTAAGGGATTTCTTCTTCCGAAGAGGAGAGGTGAAAAGGATCGGAGGACCAATATGCGGCGTGGTAAGTGTCCATGGTTCTTTTAATAAGAAATAGTACACATGAACAACTGAATACAAAAACAATAAACGTGGAATGAACAAAACCCAAAACAGTACCGTGTGGTGAAAAACACAGACACGGAAACAAACACCCACAAACACACAGTGAAACCCAGGCTACCTAAGTATGATTCTCAATCAGAGACAACTAATGACACCTGCCTCTGATTGAGAACCATACTAGGCCGAAACATAGAAATCCCCAAATCATAGAAAAACAAACATAGACTGCCCACCCTAACTCACGCCCTGACCATACTAAATAACGACAAAACAAAGGAACTAAAGGTCAGAACATGACAGGCTGGCTTGTTTGCAGGAAAACCGTCTTGTGTTGAAAGTGTGTGCGTGCGTGTGTGTGCGTGTGCGTGTGTGTGTGTGCGTGTGCGTGCATGCGTGCGTGTGTGCGTGTGTGCGTGCGTGCGTGTGTGTGTGCGTGTGTGCGTGTGTGTGTGTGTGTGTGAGAGCATCCCAGCTGAGGGGAATGGAGTGTGTAGAAGGAAAACACTGCGTCGGATTAGGACTCTCAACCCTCCGTTTTTCTTTCTCCCTGTCATGTTTCTCTCAAGGGCTTCCTTGATAGATGAGTTGTGGTCCAAGGGAAATTCCCTAATCCTATCTGGGCAGGGATTCCCTGTATGAGGAAAAACGTTTTTTTTGAAGGATGAATGGAGAGATGGAAGGAGGATGGAAGGAGAGCGGAGGATGAAGGGTGCTTGGCTCCGGGGTAGGTGGATGACAGTGAAGAGGGGCATGGAGATTCATGTGGTATTGCTCTGTGATGACTACCTCATACAAGCATGGGATCCCTGCATAGAGATTAGTGTTGTGATTGTTTTCACAGCCCTCGTCTGTCCACTGCAGGACTTTGCTAACGTGTTGCTCCGTGATTCAGGTTGGTTATGGGCCTTTGTCTATTTAGTACTGACGTGAAGCGTTATAGCTCATAACAGAAAAACAGAAAATGGACCACACAAGCTTTAACCCGTATTTGTAATGCTAGTAAAACAGTTTTATGTCTTTTCATTTTAGGAGTGCTTTTGTTTTAACACTACCCATGTTGGTAGTGATTATAGGGGGGACACTGGGGATATGCTTTTATACATCTGGTACAAAGCGCCTCACCTTTGCATTGAGGGAAGTTGACAACAGAAAGCAAACACATTCAACATGTGTTTTCGGTTGACCGAATACTGAGTGCCTGGACAGCTCTCTTTTTCATCTTTTCAGTGTATTCTGCTATGTATGTCATTGAAAGGGAAAGGTCATTCTTCACAACTCCTCTGCAAATGTCATCCATGCTGTTTAATTGCTAGACAAGAGCATTGTCCCAAAATGTTTACTTACTATCAGAACCTCCTTCACACAATGTACTTTGTGGCTGAGTGACTGGGGTGAGGAGTACAACAGTCAGTACTGAGTTTAACCCTGCACTATCCCTGTTTTATTTCACAATAGTCACAGTGATTGCTACTGAGACAAATCACAGAGAAGAGAGGCCCCTAAAGTCAGCTTCAATCAAATGGTATTTTTGCCAGCAGTCCTCTACAGCAGGGATTCTTCAACTTTTTCAGTTCGAGACCCAAATGAAGAAGAAATAGTATGTGATTATAGATGTATTATCATAGCTTGTGACCCACCTCTCACATGCCCAGGGCCTGCTTCGAGTCCCGACCCATAGTTGAAGAAACCCTGCTCTAGAGATGTGATGGGGATACAGCTGGATGTGGATGTGATGAGGGACCCCAGTACACACATGCCTTCTCAGAGAGAGAGAACTTCCAGCTGGCTGCAGAACACACTACGGTTGTATCTGAAATGGCACCCTACTCCCTATATACAGTGCCTTGCAAAAGTATTCGGCCCCCTTGAACTTTGCGACCTTTTACCACATTTCAGGCTTCAAACATAAAGATATAAAACTGTATTTTTTTGTGAAGAATCAACAACAAGTGGGACACAATCATAAAGTGGAACGACATTTATTGGATATTTCAAACTTTTTTAACAAATCAAAAACTGAAAAATTGGGCGTGCAAAATTATTCAGCCCCTTCACTTTCAGTGCAGCAAACTCTCTCCAGAAGTTCAGTGAGGATCTCTGAATGACCCAATGTTGACCTAAATGACTAATGATGATAAATACAATCCACCTGTGTGTAATCAAGTCTCCGTATAAATGCACCTGCACTGTGATAGTCTCAGAGGTCCGTTAAAAGCGCAGAGAGCATCATGAAGAACAAGGAACACACCAGGCAGGTCCGAGATACTGTTGTGAAGAAGTTTAAAGCCGGATTTGGATACAAAAAGATTTCCCAAGCTTTAAACATCACAAGGAGCACTGTGCAAGCGATAATATTGAAATGGAAGGAGTATCAGACCACTGCAAATCTACCAAGACCTGACCGTCCCTCTAAACTTTCAGCTCATACAAGGAGAAGACTGATCAGAGATGCAGCCAAGAGGCCCATGATCACTCTGGATGAACTGCAGAGATCTACAGCTGAGGTGGGAGACTCTGTCCATAGGACAACAATCAGTCGTGTATTGCACAAATCTGGCCTTTATGGAAGAGTGGCAAGAAGAAAGCCATTTCTTAAAGATATCCATAAAAAGTGTCATTTAAAGTTTGCCACAAGCCACCTGGGAGACACACCAAACATGTGGAAGAAGGTGCTCTGGTCAGATGAAACCAAAATGGAACTTTTTTGGCAACAATGCAAAACGTTATGTTTGGCGTAAAAGCAACACAGCTCATCACCCTGAACACACCATGCCCACTGTCAAACATGGTGGTGGCAGCATCATGGTTTGGGCCTGCTTTTCTTCAGCAGGGACAGGGAAGATGGTTAAAATTGATTGGAAGATGGATGGAGCCAAATACAGGACCATTCTGGAAGAAAACCTGATGGAGTCTACAAAAGACCTGAGACTGCGACGGAGATTTGTCTTCCAACAAGACAATGATCCAAAACATAAAGCAAAATCTACAATGGAATGGTTCAAAAATAAACATATCCAGGTGTTAGAATGGCCAAGTCAAAGTCCAGACCTGAATCCAATCGAGAATCTGTGGAAAGAACTGAAAACTGCTGTTCACAAATGCTCTCCATCCAACCTCACTGAGCTCGAGCTGTTTTGCAAGGAGGAATGGGAAAAAATGTCAGTCTCTCGATGTGCAAAACTGATAGAGACATACCCCAAGCGACTTACAGCTGTAATCGCAGCAAAAGGTGGCGCTACAAAGTATTAACTTAAGGGGGCTGAATAATTTTGCACGCCCAATTTTTCAGTTTTTGATTTGTTAAAAAAGTTTGAAATATCCAATAAATGTCGTTCCACTTCATGATTGTGTCCCACTTGTTGTTGATTCTTCACAAAAAAATACAGTTTTATATCTTTATGTTTGAAGCCTGAAATGTGGCAAAAGGTCGCAAAGTTCAAGGGGGCCGAATACTTTCGCAAGGCACTGTAGTACACTACCTATGGGCTCTGGTCAAACCACCTATGGACCTGGCCAAAAGTACTGCGCTAGGTCTATATAGTGAATAGGGTGCCATTTTGGATGCGTCCCTAGAGAAAGAAACTGAACGTTTCCAGCTGGCTGCAGAACAGACCCTCCCAGAGGCCTGTTGTCTAAACTCCCCAGGGCCATTGTCTTACTGTCAGTAACCAGGAAGTGGACTTTTATCACATCCCCTGAAAACTAGAGGATTGGTTACAGTACCAGCATGTGCTGTTCACAGAGTGCTGAACACTTCCTGGTTACTGACAGTCAGATCCCATTCAAGTCCAAGTCATTGATTAGCTCATTTTATTTTCTCACAGACACATTTCTTCTTTCATTTAACCTTTATTTAACGAAGCAAGTCAGTTAAGAACAAATTCTTATTTACAATGACAGCCTAGGAACAGTGGGTTAACTGCCTTGTTCAGGGGCAGAACGACAGATTTTTACCTTGTTAGCTCAGGATTCAATCTAGCAACCTGTAGGTTACTGGCCCAACACTCCAACCAATAGGCTACCAATAATCACATGAAAATACTTTCCCAAGGCTGTTGAGTGACTTTTCATGTGGTCCCCAATTCTTTCGTCTGTTAGGGTTGACAGAGATCTGAGCACACACGCGCATGTCGGCACTCACGTACTCGCGCACACACCAAAAATGACAGTCATTCCATTGTGTCTAGTCAGACCACAGATGGATTAGCTTTGCACGTTTTTATGCTTTGTGTTGTGTTGTGTGTGTGTTTATAATGCTGATCAATTCTGAGACTGCAGACACATTCTTCTCCGGTGCTCATGTTTCATCATAGTAAAAGCTTGCTGCATAAGGCTCATCAATACTGACTGTGTACATTACATACAGGGCTTGTGAGTTGGAATATCCCATAGACATTGTGACGACCATCCCACTCTGTCTGCCGAATTCTTCCTCTTTGCTCTTGTTTTCCTTAATAGGATGTCAGTGGGTGGAGCCGGGAGGGTCGTCAGCGAAATGGGACACACCTGGGCTCAGTTGTGTCCCAGGATAAATGCACCTCTTCCCCATTCATTGAGGAGACTCTATCCATGCAGACGCTGATTGAGTTTGGTTGTGGCATTTTTGTGGCTGTTTTTGTTTGTTTGCGTTGGCACCTTTCAACACCCCTCATTATCACATTTATGCATGCAACCACTCACTTACACTACTGATTACTGACTACACACACAATTGCTAATTGTATTTAGTTTACTTTAGTTAATAAATCTATTTAGTTTTTCCTTATCTCCATGTCATCTCCCTTTTTGTTACGGGTTTGGAGACGGTTTATGACACATGGAACTCAATACAATTCAAATAGAAACGGGACGCTTCGATTTTCTTGGTTTTTCGATCGAGACATTTGTTTGATAACAGCATCAGACAGTGGTTGACTGACCGTTGAATGGAGATCTGTGGACTGGTGTCTGGTGCACATTTCCATGTTTTGAGAACTGATTTCAGTACAACACATACAGACTTCTGTTATCGGGCTCCGTTGTTTTTCTACGACACTCAGTTGTTTTGACATGCTCCTATATTTCTGTCTCTGTATACACTTTGGGCTTCACAATGTTGTGTGAAAGAGGCTTTATCAATATTTTAGTTAGGATTCAACCCCAAATGACTTGCCCTTATACCTTCCGTCTTAGACTTAAGTCTAACTCCTAAACTAAACAGAATCCCTACAGTTTTTTTAACACATGCATTGTCTAATGCCTGAAATGATGAGGAATCACCACCCAATGATGTAATGTCCCTGCATAATGATTCCACCACTGGCATTTTGGCCTTACACTCCACAGAGCTTATTTATCAACTGTTGAGGCTGAATTCTGCTTGTGATCATTAATTAGTACAGTATATTTGATTAACAGCCGAGCCCTGTAGTTCTCCCCCTGTTAACATGAGAAAACAGCGAGCTATAAAGGCCATACTGTGAAACTGTTCCTATATACAGTGAATGCCCTGCTGTTGAAACAGCTGCGTGGGATTTGTGGTTCCCTTGTATAAAGCGGCGTGGTTGGGCGGTGTAGTGGTGTAGTGAGACATGGCCACTTACACTATACTCTCTGCTGACATTGTTGTATGTAGTCTGTCTAGCCAGCATACTTGGACAGAAGCCTTTATGTACTGTTACAATGCATTCGAAAAGTATTCAGACCCCTTGACCTTTTACACATTGTTAAGTTACAGCCTTATTCTAAAATGCATTACATTTTTAAAAATCATCATCAATCTACAAACAATACCCCATAATGACAAAGCGAAAACTGTTTTTAAATTTTTTTAGAAATACCATATTTACATAGGTATTCAGACCCTGCTATGAGACTCGAAATTGAGCTCAGGTGCATCTGGTTTCCATAGATCATCCTTGTGATGTTTCTACAACTTGATTGGAGTCCACCTGTGGTAAATTCAATTGATTGGACATGATTTGGAAAGGCACACACCTGTCTATATAAGGTCCAACAGTTGACAGTGCTTGTCACAGCTAAAACCAAGCCATGAGGTCAAAGGAATTGTCAGAGAGCTCCGAGACAGGATTGTGTCCAGGTATAGATCTGGGGAAGAGTACCAAAAAATGTCTGCAGCATTGAAGTTCCCCAAGAACACAGTGGCCTACAATCATTCTTAAATGAAAGAAGTTTGGAACCACCAAGAACTGGCCACCCCGCCAAACTGAGCAATCGGGGGAGAAGGACCTTAGTCAGGGAGGTGACCAAGAACCCGATGGTCACTCTGGCAGAGCTCCAGAGTTCCTCTGTGAAGATGAGAGAACCTTCCAGAAGGACAACCATCTCTGCAGCACTTCACAAAGCAGGCCTTTATGGTAGAGTGGCCAGATGGAAGCCACTCCTCAATAAAAGGCACATGACGGCCTGCTTGGGCACCTAAAGGACTCAGACCATGAGAAACAAGATTATCTGGTCTGATGGAACCAAGATTGAATTCTTTGGCCTGAATGCCAAGTGTCACATCTGGCAGAAACCTGGCACCATGCCTACGGTGAAGCATGGTGGTGGCAGCATCACACTGTGGGGTTGTTTTTCGGTGGTAGGGACTGGGAGACTAGTCAGAATTGAGGGGGAAATAAACAGAGCGAAGTACAGAGATATGCTTGATGAAAACCTGCTACAGAGCGCTCAGGACCTCAGACTGGGGCAAAGGTTCACCTTCCAACAGGACAACAACACTAAGCACACAGCCAAGACAACCCAGGAGTGATTTCAGGGCAAGTCTCTGAATGTCCTTGAGTGGCCAAGCCAGCGCTCAGACTTGAACCCGATCTAACCTGAAAATAGCTGTGCAGCAATGCTCCCCATCCAACCTGACAGAGCTTAAGAGGATCTGCAGAGAAGATTCAGATAAACTCCCCAAATACAGGTGTGCCAAGCTTGTAGCGTCATACCCAAGAAGACTTGAGGCTGTAATCACTGCCAAAGGTGCTTCAACAAAGTACTGAGTAAAGGGTCTGAATACTTATGTAAATATGATATTTCATTTTTTAAAATGTTTTTTTCTCAGCAAAAATGTCTGCACTGTTTTAAGCTTTGTCATTATGGGGTATTGTGTGTGTAGATTAATGAGGAAAAAACACAATTGAATAAATTTTAGAATAAGGCAGTAACATAACAAAATGTGGATCAAGTCAAGGGGTCTGAATACTTTTCGAATGTACTGTGAGCTATTTGTAGTGTATTTGTGGTTTAAAAAGGCTTTTGAAGTTTGCAATATCCACTTTGAAATTTCAGATTTGATTTTCGCTTACAAAAAAAATGATCAATACCTACAAAAATTCCCATTAATTATAATCCACATAACAAATCACATGTCCTGTTGCTACAGCAGGAAAATAATCCTGCAGCAAACTGTCTCAAATTAAGATCCTATATCTGTATAACATTCCCATTCTGTAAGTCATACCGCTGAGTTGTTCCCCATGGATCAGCTTGGCACCAAGCCTGGCAGTGCCCCTGATGGCACTGGTTAGCTGAAGCTTATCTTTATCATTCTGCAAATCTTATTGTTCAGCTGGTAATGTCTCATTGCCTGCACAGACTGGTCCATCCTTCTTAATTCAGAGTAGTGTTATTATTACTAAAGCAGCAAGGGTGAAGTGGTTAGTTGAGCAGTATTTAGCCTGTTGGTTTTGTATAAATTGGTTAGTTTTGTAGTATTTAGCCTGTTGGTTTTGTATGAAGTGGTTAGTTTAGCAGTATTTAGCCTGTTGGTTTTGTATGAAGTGGTTCTTTTAGCAGTATTTAACGTGTTGGTTTTGTATGAAGTGGTTATTTTAGCAGTATTTAACCTGTCGGTTTTGTATGAAGTGGTTATTTGAGCAGTATTTAGCCTGTTGGTTTTGTATGAAGTGGTTATTTTAGCAGTATTTAGCCTGTTGGTTTTGAATGAAGTGGTTATTTTAGCAGTATTTAGCCTGTTGGTTTTGTATGAAGTGGTTAGTTTTAAGGGTCGACCGATTAATCGGAATGGCCGATTAATTAGGGCCGATTTCAAGTTTTCACAACAATCGGAAATCGGTCATTTTGGACACCGATTTGTCCGATTAAAAAAAAAAAAAAAATTCACCTTTATTTAAGCTTTATTTAACTAGGCAAGTTAGTTAAGAACACATTCCTATTTTCAATGACGGCCTAGGAACGGTGGGTTAAATGCCTCCGACAGGGGCAGAACGACAGATTTTTACCTTGTCAGCTCGGGGGATTCAATCTTGCAACCTTACTGTTAACTAGTCCAATGCTCTAACCACCTGATTACATTGCACTCCACGAGGAGACTGCCTGTTACGAGAATGCAGTAAGCCAAGGTAAGTTGCTAGCTAGCATTAAACTTATCTTATAAAAAACAATCAGTCAATCAATCATAATCACTAGTTAACTACACATGGTTGATGATATTACTAGTTTATCTAGTAATTTATCTAGTGTGTCCTGCGTTGCATATAATCGATGCAGTGCGTATCGTTGCTCCAATGTGTACCTAACCATAAACATCAATGCCTTTCTTAAAATCAATACACAGAAGTATATATTTTTAAACCTGCATATTTAGCTAAAATAAATCCAGGTTAGCAGGCAATATTAACCAGGTGAAATTGTGTCACTTCTCTTGCGTTCATTGCACGTAGAGTCAGTGTATATGCAACAGTTTGGCCCGCCTGATTTGCCAGAATTTTACGTAATTATGACATAACATTGAAGGTTGTGCAATGTAACAGGAATATTTAGACTTATCGATGCCACCCGTTAGATAAAATACGGAACGGTTCCGTGTTTCACTGAAAGAATAAACGTCTTGTTTTCGAGATGATAGTTTCCGGATTCGGCCATATTAATGACCTAAGGCTCGTACTTCTGTGTGTTATGTCATAACTAAGTCTATGATTTGATAGAGCAGTCTGATTGAATCAAATAAAATCTAATAAAATGTTATTTGTCATATACACATGGTTAGCAGATGTTAATGCGAGTGTAGCGAAATGCTTGTGCTTCTAGTTCCGACAATGCATTAATAACCAACAAGTACGGTTGGTCGGATTGGTCGGACCAGCGTTGAACAGACCTCAGCGCGGGAGCTTCTTGTTTTAGTTTCTGTCTGTAGGCAGGGATCAACAAAATGGAGTCGTGGTCAGCTTTTCCGAAAAGAGAGCGGGGCAGGGCCTTATATGCGTCGCGGAAGTTAGAATAGCAATGATCGAAGGTTTTTCCAGCCCTGGTTGAACAATCGATATGCTGATACAATTTAGGGAGTCTTGTTTTCAGATTAGCCTTGTTAAAATCCCCAGCTACAATGAATGCAGCCTCAGGATATATGGATTCCAGTTTGCAAGGAGTCAAATAAAGTTCGTTCAGAGCCATCGATGTGTCTGCTTGGGGGGGAATATATACGGCTGTGATTATAATCGAAGAGAATTCCCTTGGTAGATAATGCGGTCGACATTTGATTGTGAGGAATTCTAAATCAGGTGAACAGAAGGACTTGAGTTCCTGTATATTGTTGTGACCACACCACGTCTCGTTAACCATGAAGCATACGCCCCCGCCCCTCTTCTTACCAGAAAGATGTTTGTTTCTGTCGGCGCGATGCGTGGAGAAACCAGCTGGCTGCACCGACTCCGATAGCGTCTCTCCAGTGAGCCATGTTTCCGTGAAGCAAAGAACGTTACAGTCTCTGATGTCCCTCTGGAATGCTACCCTTGCTCGGATTTCATCAACCTTGTTGTCAAGAGACTGGACATTGGCGAGAAGAATGCTAGGGAGTGGTGCACGATGTGCCCGTCTCCGGAGTCTGACCAGACCGCTTCGTTTCCCCATTTTACGAAGTCATTTTTTTGGTTCGCCGGCTGGGATCCGTTCCGTTGTCCTGGGTGAAAGGCAGAACACAGGATCCGCTTTGCGAAAGTCATATTCTTGGTCGTACTGATGGTGAGTTGACGCTGCTCTTATATTCAGTAGTTCTTCTCGACTGTATGTAATGAAACCTAAGATGACCTGGGGTACCAATGTAAGAAATAACACGTAAAAAAAACAAAAAACTGCATAGTTTCCTAGGAACGCGAAGTGAGGCGGCCATCTCTGTCGGCGCCGGTAGGCAGCAGCAGGCTCGTAAGCATTCGTTCAAACAGCACTTTCGTGCGTTAGCCAGCAGCTGTTTATGACTTCAAGCCTATCAACTCCCGAGATTAGGCTGGTGTAACCGATGTGAAATGGCTAGCTAGTTAGCGGGGTGCGCGCTAATAGCGTTTCAAACGTCACTCGTTCTGAGACTTGTAGTGGTTGTTCCCCTTGCTCTGCATGGGTAACGCTGCTTCGAGGGCGGCTGTTGTCGTTGTGTTCCTGGTTCGAGCCTAGGTAGGAGCGAGGAGAGGGACGGAATCTATACTGTTACACTGGCAATACTAAAGTGCTTATAAGAACATCCAATAGTCAAAGGTTAATGAAATACAAATGGTATAGAGAGAAATAGTCCTATAATTCCTATAACAACTACAACCTAAAACTTCTTACCTGGGAATATTGAAGACTCGTGTTAAAAGGAACCACCAGCTTTCATATGTTCTCATGTTCTGAGCAAGGAACTTAACGTTAGCTTTCTTACATGGCACATATTGCACTTTTACTTTCTTCTCCAACACTTTGTTTTTGCATTATTTAAACCAAATTGAACAGGTGTCATTATTTATTTGAGGCTAAATTGATTTTATTTATGTATTATATTAAGTTCAAATAAGTGTTCATTCAGTATTGTTGTAATTGTCATTGTAACAAATACATTTTAAAAAGCGTCCGATTAATCGGTATCAGCTTTTTTTGGTCCTCCAATGATCGGTATCGGCATTGAAAGATCATAATCGGTCGACCTCTAGTTAGTTTAGTAGTATTTAGCCTGTTGGTTTTGTATAAATGGGTTAGTTTAGCAGTATTTGGCCTGTTGGTGTTGCATAAGGTGTTTATTTTAGCAGTATTTAGCCTGTTGGTTTTGTATAAAGTGTTTATTTTAGCAGTATTTATCCTGTTGGTTTTGTATGAAGTGGTTATTTTAGCAGTATTTAGCCTGCTGGTTTTGTATGAGAGTGGTTATTTTAGCACTATTTAGCCTGCTGGTTTTGTATGAAGTGTTTATTTTAGCAGTATTTAACCTGCTGGTTTTGTATAGTGTTTATTTTAGCAGTATTTAGCCTGCTGGTTTTGTATAGTGTTTATTTTAGCAGTATTTAACCTGCTGGTTTTGTAAAAAGTGTTTATTTTAGCAGTATTTAACCTGCTGGTTTTGTATAGTGTTTATTTTAGCAGTATTTAACCTGCTGGTTTTGTATAAAGTGTTTATTTTAGCAGTATTTAACCTGTTGGTTTTGTATAGTGTTTATTTTAGCAGTATTTAGCCTGTTGGTTTTGTATAAAGTGTTTATTTTAGCAGTATTTAACCTGTTGGTTTTGTATAGTGTTTATTTTAGCAGTATTTAACCTGCTGGTTTTGTATGAAGTGGTTATTTTAGCAGTATTTAGCCTGTTGGTTTTGTATGAGAGTGGTTATTTTAGCAGTATTTAACCTGTTGGTTTTGTATGAAGTGTTTTTTTAGCAGTATTTAGCCTGCTGGTTTTGTATAAAGTGTTTTTTTAGCAGTATTTAGCCTGTTGGTTTTGTATAGTGGTTATTTTAGCAGTATTTAGCCTACTGGTTTTGTATGAGAGTGACATAACTTGAACTTCCTTTTGAAAGACTGCTTCTAAAAGTGTATGTAGGTCAGCTGTGGGAGATGCAGTCAGGTTCCTGGGATCAGACTACTGTCCTATTTGAGGGAACGCTCCACCTTGATGTGACATTAGCTGTTATGCCCAGACTATAACTTTCTCTTGGAAAGCTAATACAGACATTGAGAGCCTTTTTTCCCCTTGCCCCTGCGATTTGGAAGAATGTCCCTGTGTTGAATTTGGCGTTCGTTGGGCTCTCTCTGGAAAAGCGTGGTAATCCATGGATGTCTGTTGATCTTTCTAATTGGCGATGTGGTTCTACTCTGACATGGGGAAAGTACACCAGGATGTATGAGCTGTAAGGGGATCGGCTCAGTGGTGGTCAACATCTCATGTCAACATAGACAGACCATAAAAACCACTACATTTTCTTTTAGACCTAATAGAAATTCTATGGATGAAACAGAGCAGCCCAGTTGAGGAAGGCAGTTTATTTTTCAAGTTCCACCTGTACGCTCCTTCAACTGGAAAATACTATCACTCTAGTTACCCAAAGTGAAAAATGGCAAGGACATATTTTTTAAATAAAAAAGTAACAGAACTTCTGTTTTTATTATTGAAAATAGATACAGAAATGAAAGTATGTTTAAAAAAACAAGAGTACAGTTCCATATGACAAACATTCTCCATAAAAAATAGGTATGAAAACACTGATCTGCAAGCGCATTGAGCCAAAAGTGTATTTTTGTACAAAACTAAGAAATCATTCAACAGGACTCCTCTCTGTACCATTTATCAAGGCTACTAAGAAGGAAAGATATCCCTCTTATTTTCCAACATGATATATATACAACGTGTTGTATCAGAGGTTGTAAAATGTTGCCAGTGGAACACTGTGAAGTATGAGCGTTCGCTTTAAGGGACGTGTCTTTTGAAAAAGTTAGTTGAAAAAAATACTTTCTCTCCATATACATATAAATACATTTATGCTGTGCAAATTGCAAGTGTAAAGACCTCCCATGCACAGCCACCCCATATATCAGGGCTAATGAAGGAGAAGTATTGGTTTGGTGTGAGACGTCCTCTGCATGTGTGCTTATTTTCCTTTTTGGCTTTAGGTGACTGCGAGGGGAAGATGCAGGTGTGCCATGTGCCATTGCTCGGTCAACATTCATACAGTGAACTACTGGCACAGGAGGTTGGTGGCACTTTAATTGGGGAGGACGGGCTCGTGGTAATGACTGGAGGGGAATTAGTGGAATGTTTTCAAATAGAGCAAATACATGGTTTCCATCTGTTTAATGCCATTCCATTCACTCCGTTCCAGCCATTATTATGAGCCGTCCTCCCCTCAGCAGCCTCCACTGGTTAGTGGATATGTGTGAGAGTGGACTTCATGTTAATATTTACAGCATTATCTTCTCTGAAGGTGTATATTGAACTAGGGCTGGATTCAATTTGTTTCGCTGAAGCGTTACAGATTGCGTGATGGAAATGTAAAGGTCATTTCCCATTGAGCCGACATATGCAGCGTTTACCATGAATGCAGTCTCCGCTAACTCGGGAATATTGCCTTTAAATTTCAATCGCGCCGCAACGCTGAGCTTCAGCGATACGGATTGAATAGAGCCCTAAGACTGACCAAATTATGGAACAATTCTTGCACCATGAATCGGTCACTGAATGAAACCATGAAATTCCGGCAGGTTGTCTGAAACTCTACAACTCGTACTGTACAGCAAAAGCCTTGCATTATAACCCATTTCCTACAACTCGGAACATGGCATCAAACACTTTGATAAATAATATTATACACGTTATCAAAATAAGTTTCAGGGAGCCAGCTTCCCATTATTAAAACAAAAAAGATACCTACTGAATGTTTGTTACCTCACACTGTTAGAAGTTTCTCCATCTATCTCATACTATGTTCTTTTTATCCGTTTGCCTTTTTGTCATGTTTGATAAATAAGATAAGGCTATTACATATGGACATTATATTAACCTGACCCGGAGATCCTGTACAGGTTTTTACATGGCTGGGGTTCGGAGGCGGATGGATGGGGATATGTAGCATCCAGAGACTGATTGGATGTGTAGAAGGACCCTTCCTGCCACCTTCCCAGACGGTTTGATATGTACTGTATATCCTTCGGGCTTCTCCACAGACAGCTTTGGGGGGGTCCTACCATTTGCCAGGAATGGCCGTTCCACACTCATACCATGACACGTAGGTGACGTGAGAGTTCCCTCCTATCTGACCAAAGTTGACCGGCTCTTGTCTCATAGCCCTGTAATACCCTGTATGTAACAGACAAAATGAAGTGAGGGGCTGAACTTTGAGTCGTTTTAGACATTGTGAAAATGTGGTTGTTTCCAGGCATGGATATTAAGCATTTCATTAACAGGTTCTCAATCCAACAATTGAAAGATAGATGTGTCAGTGCTGTAGCTTGTACCTTCTCTTGCTGGCAGCTGGTCAGCCCTGACTTGGTTTCCTGTCCTTCCATCCAGGAACGAGTCTACAAACTGACAGTGGTCCTCACCATGGCCAGTCTGGTCCCCAATGTTGTAAAATTTACCTGTAAAGTTATTAGGGGAAAAAGTTGTCGGAAGGGATGACAATTTAAACTGAGCTACAGTACTGTTCTCTACTATAGACACTGAGTGCCGGAAGCAGAACTGACCATTGAGAGAATCACTCAGATATATCTTGTATCGGAGGGAGTTGCAGAGCTGGATGCCCACAAACTTGCGGTACCAGGTCCTTTTTACATACTGCTTGCCATTGCACTCCGAGTATGAGTCTGTCTTGAAGGGGAACTGGGTCCAGATGGCATCTTTTCCTACAGGAAATAGTTAACAAAATATTAGAACGTGGAATATCAAAGGCATGAAGCATGAAACAAAGATAATAATTAAGAGAATAGAGATGAGTAGAAGCCCAAATGTATATTTGCATTCCCAATCAGAGTTGTCTTTTTAGTGTATCACAGCCTTTTACTACTGATGAAATGAAAGGGAAAATAAAAATGTCTCCATTCATTTAGCTGTGTAAATGTTTGGTCTGGCTGTGAGTTGGGCGTGGAAGAAGTGAGCTCATAGATATTGGATGGAGAGCAGTGTACTGCTGCACTGGGGCACTGTGGCCTGAGTCTCCACAGACTCTCACTGTGCCAGGCCAGACCTTCATTAGATCATCCATTCATTCAGCCTGGTGGAATGTGTCACCTGGGACCGGTGCTCAGGACAGACCACAGACTGAGGGGCTTACCTGAGACATTCTCACTCACACGTGGGTCCGCTGCAGGACGGAGGGATGGAGAGATGAAGAAAAAGAGGCAGAGAGAGAAATGTGAGTTAGTAGGTGCTTTCAAATGTCTTCTTCTCAAAATAGACTGTAGAAATGGTTCCGAAACGATTTTGAAATAAGTTCTCCTAAATAAAAGACCACAAAACCACACGTCTTGTAGCAAAGCCATACAAAATCTACGGAAAGTAATTTAGTCCACTCTGGCACTGAAGAGCCAGTCTGAAATGGTAGTGTGTGACTCCAGGAGACTCCAGGACAAATCATTTGCTTTCAAACTCCTCATCATCTCTCACATAGAGGGTAAGCCTCTGTGAGCCAATGAGGCCCAGCGGTGAGGTCCTCCCAGAAACATAAAAATTACCTGATTCCCTACTTGCCATTCATTTATGATACGCTGTTGTATTAGTGAGTTTGATTGAGTGTGTTGTGAGCTGCAATGCAGGATGAGGGAGAGCTGGCAGCCGACAGCACTCCTGGGGTTGGAGGCAGTTTACATGGAGAGGCAGCAGCCAATGTTATGGAAATGGAGGGGCCATGCTGAAATCATTAGGTTAACAACAGCTAGTTAATTACAGACCCCTACACCGGTAAGTGGTGGACCGCCAGACATGACTGGAGCTGGCTGACGAGGCTGTGCGTTAGTACGTTTGTACGTGCGTATTTTAGTGGATGCTTGTTTGTTTGTTTAATGCCAAATGCCTGACCTTGTCAACAGATGGCCTACGCAAAAGGCCAGATGTGGCTCTTGAACCTTTAACTGACTCCTGAATAGGTAATGGTGTAAGTCAGCGATTCAGCGAAACAACCAATCACCAATCACCAAGTGTCGTTTAATGAGGCGTATTAGTGCTGGCCTAGAAAACAACGTGGCCCATACTGTACCTGATTCAGTGTTGAAGGACACAGGCTCACTGGGTGGCCCCTCTCCAAGCTCGTTCTTGGGTTTCACCTTGAACTCGTAGCTGTGAGGTAAGAGCAGGAAGTGTCACTATCAGAAGGTCTCACAGCGATTATCCTACTGACTCGCTCCAGATTCCAATTTCCGCTCCATTTCCAATTGCAAGCAATCATTTCCACAGAATCACATTTTCCTCTAATCCACAGCGTTTAAAGTGGACACGGTATTTTGATGGAAACGTAGTGTATTCTTGTTCGGCCTTGTTGTTACAGCAAGGAAAGGCTCTAGTATTGCCTCCCTATTTATCTCTTCTCCAGACAGTGCAGTCCAGAGAGCCAGAGTCCCTCCCGCTAATGTCTCCTCCATATGAGATGTTCAGACACAGCGATTGGTCCACCACGTGCCAGTAGCCTCAGCAGGCTCAGCTCACAGGAAGCCCTGGTTTATATTCTATCACTTCTTTAATGTCAAATACTCCCATATTCAGGCTTCATTAAAAACCTAGGGAGCGTGGCGGCCCTCCTCTGCTCTCCACACGTGAAGAACCTTTTCCAACTACGCCAGAGAGAAGTGCAGGTCCTGATCTTAACCAGACATAGCTAGCTAGCTTATCCTTCTGACAAAAGTAGTAATAATAAAATAAAAATGTTGTATTATTTCCATGAACGAAAGCCTTTCAGAAAGTATAAGTTTCACAAACATTTACATTTGAGTTATTTAGCAGACTTACGGTAGCGAGTGCATGCATTTTCATACTTTTTCAAAGCTCTGAAAAAAGCTACCGTCTGAGGACTGAGAGAGAGCATACCGAGAGAATACAATGTGTTGTATCAATCTGAAACACAGGCACAAAGATGTTATATTATATACCTGCTCTCGGGTTTGAGGTTCTCTACTGCAGTGTGAGTCTGGTTGGTGGTCAGGATGGAGACCTGAGTACCATCTGGTCCCTTCGTCGTGGAGATGACCTCATATTCTACACAACAACCAGGAAATCAATGTTGAATTCAAGAATTCACCAAGTATCCCAATATTCAGTCACACTTTCCAATGTACACTATCGTTAAAAAGTTTGTGGTCACATCCTTGTTTTTCAAAGATAATTTTTTGTCCATTAAAATAACATCAAATTGATCAGAAATACAGTGTAGACATTGTTAAATGTTGTAACTGACTATTGTAGCTGGAAATGGCAGATTTTTTAATAGAATATCTACATAAGCATACAGAGGCCCATTGTCAGCAACCGTCACTCCTGTGTTCCAATGGCACGTTGTGTTAGCCTTGTAAAATTATAAACTTAGATTAGCTTATTGATCATAAGAAAACCCTTTTGCAATTATGTTAGCACAGCTGAAAACTGTTGTACTGATTAAAGAAGCAATAAAACTGGCCTTCTTTAGACTAGTTGAGTATCTGGAGCATCAGCATTTCTGGATTCGATTACAGGCTCAAAATGGCCAGAAACAAATAACTTTCTTCTGAAACTCATCGGTCTATTCTTGTTCTGCGAAATGAAGGCTATTCCATGCGAGAAATTGCCAAGAAACGGAAGATCTCGTACAATGCTGTGTACTACTCCCTTCACGGAACAGAGCAAACTGGATCTAACCAGAATAGAAAGAGAGTGGGAGGCCCCGGTGCACAACTGAGTACATTAGATTGTCTAGTTTGAGAAACAGATGAAATGAAGTCCTCAACTGGCAGCTTCATTAAATAGTGCCTTCAAAGCACCAGTCTCAACGTCAAAAGTGAAGAGGCGACTCCAGGATGCTGGCCTTCTCAAACTAGACACTCTAATGTACTTGTCCTCTTGCTCTTGCTTTATTTATCAGGACAACAGTTTTCAGCTGTGATAACATAATTGCAAAAGGGTTTTCTAATGATCAATTAGCCTTTTAAAATGATAAACTTGGATTAGCTAACAGAACATGCCATTGGAACACAGGAGTGATGGTTGGTGATAATGGGCCTCTGTACGCCTATGTAGATATTCCCAAAAAACATCTGCCGTTTCCAGATACAATAGTCATTTATGACATTAACAATGTCTATTGTACACTGTATTTCCAATCAATTTGATGTTATTTTATTAATGGACTTTTTGGGGGGGCTTTTCTTTGAAAAACAATTACATTTCTACATTTCCCCAAACTTTTGAACGGTGGTGTATGTTGCTATGCATTTGCATTGTAGTTGGAGTACATAGACAGGTACAGTGTCCCACTCTCCCCACCTGTGGTGTCGTTGTCTGTCTTTTCCCAGTCTAGAATGATGAAGGAGGGGCATCCCTCCACCGTTACCACGGTGAGGTTGTAGGGCGGAGACTTGGGCGGGGCTGTCACGTTTGTCTCCCCGCCCTCCTCCTCTGGGAAGTAGCTGAGAGAGGTGGTGATGGAACAAGGCTCGTCTGGTTTCTTGTCCGTCTTGTAGACTACATGGGGTGCTTAGGGAAGAGAGATCACATTTAAAGGATCCCTGCACTGCTGGTTCAAAACGACCATTTAGTCATTTTCTGTCCGGGACAATAGAAGTACATGATAGTTACAAGAAGGGTTTTTTACTTACCAACGAAACGTTTCTTTCCCAATGCGTCCACGTCAGAGGCTGGTAGGGAGCTGAATAATGAGGAGTTCTCCCAGGTTTCAAACCAGATGTCTGTGAGAGGATGAGAAAGGACAAGGATATGCTTTAGAGCTCCACAAAACACATTTAAGGATTGTCCTCACATGGGGCACCAATAATGTAGGTCTACTTAGGACATAATTTATCTCTGAATTGTGATCGGTTATACCGTTGACTGATGGTGCAGTCGTTGTTGTGTGTCTGCGGTCTTGCTTGGCAGGTTTAGTCGTCACTGATGGAAACTTCTTCAAAATGGAGGCCTTGTCTGTTTGCTTCAAGACATTCAGCTTGTCTGTAGAGAACAGAGTTTGGCAAAGCACATTGTTTGCAAAAAAAAAGGTTTGTTGTTTTTCTTGGCCTTCTCAATATTTCTATATTTGCTTAGAGGAAAAGTGCCTTTCGAGGTTGTAAACATAAGCTCAGCCAAATGACAAACTTCATGATGACAAAATACTATTTCACTAACAGCTGGTTTATAATGGAGTTTTGGAACTGGTGTGTACACCCCCCATTTCAGGCAGTGGATGATGTATAGAAAACTGCTCAATGTTCAATTATGTGTTATTATTACAACCAACTAAACCTTACTCATATCACCAGGTTTGCCAACCAGGTTGGTCTTTTTGTTGACAGGAATGGAGGGACGAGATCCTGAAAAATAGAAATCAAAGGAAACAACAGTCAATCACATAAACACTAAACATTACAATTTCTGCGAGAACCATTCCTTTGTCTCTCTGATGGCATTATTTGCCTTGAAGAGGTCATCTTAAATGAAAAACAGTGGAACACTCTTTCACCGCCACTTGTAGAATAACCCAAATTCCTTGACCATTGTTGACACAATCGGCAATATCTAGAGAAAACAGCAGGATTTCATCACGTATCTGACATGCACCATCTGTCATACACTGTTAGAGAAAAGCTTTCCAAAAAGGGTTCTTCTGCTGTCCCCATAGGAGAACCCTTTTTGCTTCCAGGTAGAACTCTTTGTGTAAAGGCTTGTACATGGAACCTAATAGGGTTACACCTGGAACCAAAAAGGGTTCTCGTATGGAGGACAGCAGAAGAACCCTTTTAGGTTCTAGATAGCACATCATACTGATGACCATAAGCTGTGGAAAATTATTGGAAGGAACTCTATATGGACTGTATAAATAAACGGATGGTAAAACCCCATACCCTACGCCCAATGAACCTTAAAACATGAACAATCCTTTGTAATTCCTTGAGGTTTTACACATGTTCTGAAAGTTACCCAGAACGAAATGCTTAACCTGTTGCCAATTAGCGCTCTGTTGCATTGAGGCCAAATTCTTCACAATCAAGGAATTGTTCCTAATCCATAAGAAAATATGCTAAATGCAAAGCCCCAGTACATAAAAGCTGGTGTAGCTCTGAATCATTTTAGCTGGTAATATAAAACAATATGGGTCCATTACTTTCCATCAATTACATGTAAAATATCCATGTTTGAAATACTGCCAGTTTGCAGTTAGCACTGCTTTATCCAACTCTACAGTTTCTAGAAAACATGGTTCTACTTAAAAAGAAAAGCTTTCCCGAACTTTTTTCATGCTGTCATTCAGGATAGCATATGTTATACATTTATAAAACTGTGAGTCTACTGAAATTGGAGTAAAAATAGATATTTCTCTGCAATGACAGTGTTCTATGTAATCTTTAAACATTGCATTTTTCTAGCCACATGGAACCAGCATAGATCAAGATTACAAATGTTTCACAGGGTACAGAACATGCAGTGAAGCTTGCTCATAGGGGACTGCATGATCAAGTGACAAGCCACCAAACACAATCATTATTGACTGCTGACTTTTTCTGCCTTTGCACTGTGACCAGTCTACTCATGCAAAAATATTAGTCCACTAAGTCTTGTTCATACAAACACAAATCTGTAACCAAATGCAAACATTGAATTCCTGTAGCTGATGAAAAGCTGATGCCATGCTCTCCTGATTGCATGATGGGTACTCTAAACACTGGCACCTCCACAGTGATGCACTAGCCTGTGAAGATTATTGTTCTTCTTAAGTCAATACTTGCAATCAGGCCAGAAGCATGTGGAACCTACCCAGGAAAATAGATGAAAATAACATTTGAGCCGCCCTCCAAACAAAACGTCAAGTTCATTACACGGCGGCAGGGCTATTATAGAACACTTTATTTCTTAACATGTGGTAAGAGAAAGTGCAAAGCTTGGTGAGAAACACGCCAAAATAAGGTTCTTAAAAATAAGCTAATGACCCTCAGACGTCATACTTTCCAAAAAAGGAAAGTATTTTCCAAAGGCCCGGCTGAACTGAAGCCTTTGGTCGAATTCTTAGTGATGGTCGTCCAGTGTTTTGATCAAAACAAGACATATTTTTACATCCAACATGGCCGACTCATGCAGTCTGGGCCGAAATGATGGCGATGGAAGCTAGCGTGTGTCAGCGTGGGCAGGGCTAGCTTTGCGCTGGGTGCAGATAAGACTGGATTCATGCCATTTTACCATAGAATTGGTCCTCAATGGAAGAGAAACCTGAACGGCCCAAAACATCAGGGTTTATGTCCTCCAACAGCGAGTTGTTTGTGTTTGCTGCAGGAAAAGTACTAAGATTAAAACCTATTCCCAAACCTATTGTGGCTTTGAGGGAAATGTGGCGGGTCCAGACACTTGAAGACATCGATGATATCTGAACATATCAATTAAGATCTTTCGAAGAATCATCCTTGAGTAATCCACTGTCTTGCATTATCAGTAAAGACACAACCAATTGACCATAACATAAAACAGAGCACAAACATACAGTGAATGATGATGATAGACAACCCAACCACATCTCATGCTCAATGAGGACAGTACAGGACTGACATGCATACAATCATGCGCAGGGTGAAACCCAACCATAAGCAGCTCAACATTGATTTGACTTCCAGTTTGCCAGTTTGTGACAGAGAAACAGCATTGGTTATGTAGCTCGGCATACAAAGAGCCTGATCTTTGAAGACCTCTGAAACTGCTTCAGTTTCTGCCTGGAAAACATGAACTGAGTTTCCCCACCACCACAAATGGGTACTAACACAGGCTTACCTCCCTAAAAAGAGCAGTGATTACTTAATACCCCTTTGATTACTCGTTGTCATAAGCTTTTGAAGCCTGCAACAGCATTGAATCTGCAGAAGCTTGCATTAAAACCAAGAACACCAAGACCCTTGGACAGATGGCAACGTATGGACAGACAGACTGATGGGCTGATGAATGGATGGATGGTTAGACAGACACATTATTGACAAGCAAAATGAATGGGTGAAGGACACCGATATTGGTTGATGATGCTGCCACAACGCCAACAAACTGTATGGGTTAATGGATGAGAGACACAGGGGAGAAATATCAGCTCTTTTTACCCATTCTCAGTCTGTTCCAAACGACTGGTTTGGGGAGGCCGGTTCCTTTGTGATGCTTACCATTGGCTGTGGAGAAGAAGAGTGACTGTTATGGAAAAAGCAGCTAGTATTGTTAGCTCAGACTTAATTCTTCAGGAAAAAACAGATTAAAGATGAATCTCCCAACAGGCCTTGTGAGGAGGAAAATAAATAGGAAAAGGAGGTGATGGACCAGCGGAGAGTCCTGTCAGAGCTTCAGCCTCAAGTGAACAACGTGTTTCCCCAAAGACAGTGGAAAGCTCTGTCTTAACATGGCTGACCCGTGCTGCAACCAGAATCTACGACATGCTGACCGTATCTGACAGATCTTTCTAAAAGTAGCAGTGACTTCTTCAGATGGTGCGAGAGTCGAGAGATGGATAGATTGGACAGCCATGACAGATCTTGACCGCGAAGATGACAAGCTACGTTGAAGCATGACCGATCACGCTCTCTACATGTTGTGCAGGGTGAAATTAGGCACTTGATGCGGAACCAACTTTGCAATCTTTGCCTGACCTCAATCTCTGCCCAGATATGACAACATTTCTGGTTGGTTTGGAGGAAGTCCTGCACACTTGTTACACAGGGTTTGTGGGGCTAGAGAAGATTTCAAGAAAACCACAAGGAGATGACAGAGTAGGAGGAAGAGGAGGAGGAGATGAGGAAGAGGAGGAGGAAGTGGAGGAGAAGAAAAGGGGACAGAGAGATTCCATTACCCCCTGGTGTCCTGGAGGTCTGTGATGAGTTATTAGCCCTACGAAGAAGGGATGAGGAAGAGGAAGGGGAATCTTGTCTTGAGCCATCAGTGAAGGGAAAGAGAGGGTTGGTGGCAGCAGGAGACTTCATGGTCCTGCCTATCAGTGTGATGGCCGGGCCATGGGGTTTCAAATTTCTCTGGCTGCCTTGACCTAGAAAACCACAAAAACAATTGTAGAACCTGTTACAATGTGTAGTTTCAATGTCTGTTAAAGACACATTTGTTGTGCCATTCAGGTGTTAGGGAACTACAGAGCCACGGCCCTTAGGAGTGGAACAGTGGGGTTCGTGAGGATGATTCAATCAATGATCTCTCAAATAAATCTGCAGCATTCAATAGTGTAGTTTGATTGAAGGCATCTACTGTAGTTTCCTAACATGAGCTTTTAACTCATGTTAGTCTTGTTGTTATAAGTGTTGCATGTTTTTTTGTGTGTACTTTTAATTAATTTTGTGACGTAAACAATATTTACTGTAGGATCTTTCAAGCATTTTTCATCCTAAAGCTTCCACAATCTTGAGGAATAGAGTCATAGATGCTGCTGGGGCTAAGCAGTGCAGCGTAACCATGACTGTCAGATTGTGTATGCCATGCAGATATGGATAATGCAGTAATGTGGTTGATAATGTGGTGGATGGTGCAATAACGGGCATTCAGTCCAACTCCTGATCATGACCTGTGGACCAATGAGTGTGCATTAAAGCTGGACAACAATACTGAAGCTGTGGACCAATGAGTGTGCATTAAAGCTGGACAACAATACTGAAGCTGTGGACCAATGAGTGTGCATTAAAGCTGGACAACAACACTGAAGCTGTGGACCAATGAATGTGCATTAAAACTGGACAAAAACACTGAAGTTGTAAACCAATGAGTGTGCATTAAAGCTGGACAACAACACTGAAGCTGTGAACCAATGAGTGTGCATTAAAACTGGAAAACAACACTGAAGCTGTGGACCAATGAGTGTGCATTAAAGCTGGACAACAACACTGAAGCTGTGAACCAATGAGTGTACATTAAAGCTGGAAAACAACACTGAAGCTGTGGACCAATGAGTGTGCATTAAAGCTGGACAAAAACACTGAAGCTGTGAACCAATGAGTGTGCATTAAAACTGGAAAACAACACTGAAGCTGTGGACCAATGAGTGTGCATTAAAGCTGCACAACAACACTGAATAGGCTAGTATTGTTAGCTGAGACTTCATTCTTCAGGAAAGAAACAGATTTGAGATGAATCTCCCAACTGGCCTTGTGAGGAGGAAAATAAATAGAAGAAAAAAAGACAGGACAAAAACAGATGTGATTTTGTGTGGAAAGGTAGCGTGTTATACAGTATGTGATGGACCAGCGGAGAGTCCTGTCAGAGCTTCAGCCTCAGTGAACAACGTGTTTCCCCAAAGACAGGGGAAAGCTCTGTCTTAACATGGCTGACCCGTGCTGCAACCAGAATCTACGACATGCTGACCGATCTTTCTAAAAGTAGCAGTGACTTCTTCAGATGGTGCGAGAGTCGAGAGATGGATAGATTGGACAGCCATGACAGATCTTGCCCGCGGAGATGAAAAGCTATGTCGAAAACATGACCGATCACGCTCTCCACATGTTGTGCAGGGTGAAATTAGGCACTTGATGCCAAACCAACTCTGCAGTCTTGGCCTAATCTCAATCTCAGATATGATATGACAACATTTCTGGTTGGTTTGGAGGAAGTACTGCACGCACGCTGGTTACACAGGGTTTGTGGGGGTAGGGGAGATTTCAAGAAAACCAAAAGGAGATTACATAGTAGGAGGAAGAATAGGAGGATCAGGAAGAAGAAGAGGAGGAGGAGGAAGAAGAAGAGGAGGAGGAGAGGACGGAAGGAAAAGGGGAGGGAGAGAGATTCCATTACCCCTTGGTGTTCCGGAGGTCTGTGATGAGTTATTAGACCTGTGAAGAAGGGATGAGGAGGAGGATGAGGAAGAAGAGGAGGAGGAGGATGGGGTATCTTGTCTTGAGCCATCAGTGAAGGGAAAGAGAGGGTTTGTGGCAGCAGGAGACTTCATGGTCCTGGCTATCAGTGTGATGGCCGGGCCATGGGGTTTCAAATTTCTCTGGTTGCCTTGACCTAGAAAACCACAAAAACAATTGTAGAACCTGTTACAATGTGTAGTCTCAATGTTAAAGACAATGCTGTTGTGCCATTCAGGTGTGCTGGGAGCCACGGCCCTTAAGAGTGGAACAGTGGGGTTAGTGAGGATGATTCAATCAATGATCTCTCAAATAAATCTGCAGCATTCAATAGTGTAGTTTGATTGAAGGCATCTACTGTAGTTCCCTAACATGAGCTCTTAACTCATGTTAGTCTTGTTGTTATAAGTGTTGCATGTTTTTTTGTGTGTACTTTTAATTCATTTAGTGACGCAAACAATATTTACTATAGGATCTTTCAAGCATTTTTCATCCTAAAGCTTCCACAATCTTGAGGAATAGAGTCATAGATGCTGCTGGGGCTAAGCAGTGCAGCGTAACCATGACTGTCAGATTGTGTATGCCATGCAGATATGGATAATGCAGTAATGTGGTTGATAATGTGGTGGATGGTGCAATAACAGGCATTCAGTCCAACTCCTGATCATGACCTGTGGACCAATGAGTGTGCATTAAAGCTGGACAACAACACTGAAGCTGTGGACCAATGATTGTGTATTAAAGATGAACAACAACACTGAAGCTGTGGACCAATGAGTGTGCATTAAAGCTGGACAACAACACTGAAGCTGTGGACCAATGAGTGTACATTAAAGCTGGACAACAACACAGAAGCTGTGGTCTGAGATGATGGTGACACAGTGGACAGCAGACAGACAGCGGAGTGTACGTAGACCAGCTGAGGCAAAACACAGTGAGGGCATTCATACGATGAGGTCATCGTTACCCAAGTTGTTATTATTGACTTTCTCACTGCCCAGGGCGGGGGTTAGCAGTGATGCTCCTTTCTGTGTTTCGCTGAGAGCTGTGTGGGGAAAAAATGGTTTTATCTGTTTCTGAAGGGTTGGGTTACAGTGGTTTGTAGAGAAATTCAAGTTAGAGCTTCCTTGCCTATCTGTTACTCGGGCAGCACTCTCAAAGACTACCCATTGAGTAAAGGAAAGCAAAGGATTCCTGCCTCACTTCATAAAAAGTTCAAATGTCCCTAATAGCTTTAGATACCAGTACGTCTTTCGGTTTCAGTAAACATCTAGGCGTTTTCTCCGAAGAGAGTTAGGCATTTTAGATAACCTTTTTGAGGTGTACCAGAGTATACTCTGATGCCCTTAACTTTACATTACAGACTGTAAAAGAAGGGGAAGGTAAAAGAGAGTTGAAAGGTGGAAATTACCAGAGGAAGGGTTATGTGGCTTCACTGTGGCGCTAGTAGGTCCCCTGGGTTGGGTCTTTCCCTGTTGCTTTTCACCGTGTGGAGAGGGGTTGTTAAGGACAGGGGTGGCAGAGGAGGTACTGGGGGTTTTGGTGGGCAGGAGTTGGGGGGGGGCAGGAGGGAGGTCCACGAGATGAGAGGAAGCATTTCTAATACTGTTTCCTCCGTCTGGGTGAGAGAGAAGAGGGAGGTCAACTTTGATTATGGGGACTGGAATCTATGGAGTCACATAAGGACGTACTTTATGGAACATTTTGATGCCCAATATTTGAGGTCAATATCAACAGTTCATAGACAGGCATTCAAATCCATCTCTTTGGCTCTGAGATGAATGTCTCTGAATGCCTTTCATTGACTGTATAAGATTGTAGTTATTTATCTTTTTTAAATAGTGGATGCAGGTTGATTTAACTTTGTCACATAATGTAGTTGTACCTCATTGAAATACACACAGAAAGTCTTGAAAATATAATTGGAAGGAGTATTTAGAGGGACAGAAGGGGTACAGGGCAACTTTGTGCTGCCTTTCCCTAATGGGAAATTCAAGCACGGTTTTTGCATGCAGTGTTGTCATGCAGACTGTTTAAACCCAGCATTGCCACTGGCTTTAAGTGCAACAACTCTGTAAACCAATGAGATGACAGGGATGAAACATGGAGAGAGACGATTGAGATGACTGATGTCAAGAAAGACGTCATGGTGTGTGGACACAAACATATAAAATTATGGATTTTGATGGACACTGCTGTAGAGAGAGAGAGTCACAGAGGTTGTGGGGATAGACATGGGAGGAACAAACAGCAGAACAATTGAAAAAGGATGGATGAATAGATCAATGGATGAGCTAGAGAGAGAGAGAGAGAGAGAGAGAGAGAGAGAGAGAGAGAGAGAGAGAGAGAGAGAGAGAGAGAGAGAGAGAGAGAGAGAGAGAGAGAGAGAGAGAGAGAGAGAGAGAGAGAGAGAGAGAGAGAGAGAGAGAGAGAGAGAGAGAGAGAGAGAGAGAGAGAGAGAGAGAGAGAGAGAGAGAGAGAGAGAGAGAGAGAGAGAGAGAGAGAGAGAGAGAGAGAGAGAGAGCGCGAAGAGAGAGAGAGAGAGAGAGAGAGAGTGGAAAAGAGAGAGGGGTAAAGATAAAGTGCAGATTTGGACTGATACAGTATGGAGGGAAACTGAGCAAAACAAGCAGCCAATCCTCTCACAGCGCTTGAGGTCTAAGCAAAACAAAATCACCGTCATGCGTGCCCTTCGCATTTGCTCTGGCAGAAACTTACGCGCATACTTCCAACTCTGTGGCGGCACCGTCCTGTGCCACCACCATCTCCACGATCCAGGGACTTTCTACCTCTCAGTGGACTCAAGGCATGCCAGCATGCAGCCAATCACAACGAACAGCTGCGGTTCTCACCCCCCACCCCAGCCCACCCCTCCCCTCGCAGCAGCGTAGTGGACACAGCCAAGCGATGACTGACTGCGAATAAAGCTTGATATGATTCAAAATGTCAGTCTCTGTTTACCCAGTGGGAACTGTGGCCATTGAGGCTCATTGGAGCGGGGGTCAGGTCTAGATTCCAGGTGTCTCTCTGGTGGTGCTGTAGAAAATAATATCACTTTTCATAAAGTGTGAATAGGAACGAAGTGCAAAGGTAGCCGAAGGGGTTGGGCAGGAAATGTGTTTGACCACAGAAGGTCTTTAAAGACAGTGAAAATAGTAGTGTTTTTGGCAACAATAATACATTAAAAAAACAATGTGAAAAGTGAAGTGCTTTAGAATGAGAGAGAGAGTAATCACCAAAAGATGTCTTGGGAGCTCCTGGGAAACCTTGGTTTTTGGTCAGAGGGAGTCTAGGCTGAGTCTTATTGTGAATAGCTGGGGGAGAAAGGGAATCAAGAGGAGATAGGTAGGATTTCAAGTAGCTACAACATACTCCCTATGTCTAAAGTAGTGATGCTGTAAACCAACACTTTACATTACATAGGCATATTAAATTATTAAAACAGTGTAAAGGCATTACCATATTAAAACAGTGTAATTTAGCTGTCTGGACTTATACACCTGGAACAATATCATGACATACTCTACATTCCTGTACTTTGGAATAAAGCTTAGGTAACAGTGTTGCCTGGACATGCATATGGACATGTAGCATTCCTCGCTGTTTCATTTGGATGCAATATAAAAGTTCTGGTTTCAAGTGATTACACGGAAATGGCTTACCTGGACGAGGTGGGAAAAGTGCACGGGACATGGGTGGTTTCTGGGAAACAAAAACAATCTACAGTTGGTGGACGTTTTTATTGCCACCAGATCCACAGCCACAGTTCATATGTCAACGCTAATACGCTACCCGTGCTAAAGTCATGTTTTCGTTTCATGGTGAGGAAAGCGTTGTGCTTTGTGCTGTCTCCCCTTGAGTGCTACATCACTGGGAGTCTCCCTTGAGACATCTAGCGTACCTAACGTGCCCTTCAGCCTCCCTTAACGGCACATACATCACTCCTGACTTCTGTCTGGAAAAGACATTTCACCAGAAAACATTTATGGTCTGCTGTCTACACTTCACTTACTGGTACCTGACTTAGCCTAACTGACACACGCACGCACGCACAAGGGCCATATGACAGTCACACTTGCATATAAGCTGCAAAATCAAAATAGCCACCATGAAAGAGATTGGAAAAAGGATTAGGCTGGGTTTCTGTATAGCTCTTTGTGACATCTGCTGATGTAAAAAGGGCTTTAGAAATAATTACATCTGATTGATTGATTGATTGTGAGTAGGCGGAAAGACTATGTCAGCGCGAGCGTGTCATGTGTTGATTTGCGATGTTCTGCCTGTCACAGCAGGTCTGTGAGGGTGACCCTCTTAAACCCACGTTAAAGAGTCTCTCAGGCCGGGTGCTGGGGTCAGACAGGGGAAGCAGACAGAAGTTTATCGACTCTACTCTGGTCTTATACAGCTCAGCTATGCTCTGCTTCTCACCCTCTCACCCCCTTTGTGTATTCTCCCTCCACAGTGACAGCAGGAAATAGAAAAATATTTTCTTGAAGAAATAAAAATGAGTGGTAGGGTAAAGTTGTAGTGTGAGAATACGTATGCCTGTGGAAGCAATTTAATACAGAGACTGAGAGTCCCGTAGGTCATAGGTTCTTATGCTGTATGGCCAACAAACACAGCACATACCATTGGCTTCACAATAGGGGTCCGGTGCTTGTAGGGTTTCTGGACGCTTTTGTCTGCAAAACATGGAGAAGAAGATGTAAACAATTGCTATTCTGAGAAGAGAGTGTCGGTAGGTCATCTTTTGAAAGTCTGGCAAGTAGGAACAATAAAACACAAAATGGCTCACATGATATGGATGTTTTATTCTTTGTTCTTGAGCCACAAATATTTCTTACAGACTTCTTCAAAAATAAAACAAGGAGGTACTGCCTGAACTCTCTGATTTTCATTTTCCTAAGTATGATATACATACCGCCCATGTAGGGTTGGGAAGTAACTGATTACTGTAATCTGTAATGTAATCTGATTACCCCAAAAATAAAACTGTCAATGTAATCAGTTACATTTCCATCTGAAATATTGTAATCAGATTTCAGATACGTTTTAAAAACTAGATGACTACTTTTTGGATTACTTTTAAATTTGGAAATTATGTTTGCTCAAAAAATAAATACATTATGACACCTTTCTGTTTTCTCAATGGCATTCAATTCATCATTGAAAAGAAGCCGGTAAGTTTACGTTTGTTCCACTTGAGCAAGTCTGACCACAAGTCAGAGACCACTTTGATGACACAACAAATGTGTTTGATGGATCCTTTTTGTCTTCTTCTAATGCCTCTTAAAGGGAAAGTAATCCAAAAGTAACTGAAAGTAATCAGATTACGTTACTGAGTTTGGGTAATTCAAAAGTAATCATTACTGATTACAATTTTGGACAGGTAACTAGTAACTATTACATGTAGAAAGTAACCTACCCAACCCTGCGCCCATGTTGGTTTTGTGAATGACAGGCTTGCTCCAGATTCCGCTGCGTTCGTCTTTGTTGGAGCGGACCCCAAACTCATATGGGGTGTCGGGCTTCAGGTTGTCAACCACAGTGTCGCTGGTTGGGCAGGTCTGGTAGATCCACTTCCTGTTCCTCTCCCTGTAGCGGACGGTGTAGTGTCTGCATGGGAGGGACAAACAAGGCACAGTAAACAACATGCTGATTCTTGTACAGTGGCTTTGCATCTTTATGGCAAACTCTAACCTTTGGAAAATTCTGCCTTCTTTTCTCATTGACCAGCAAAGCACAGCAGGCGTGCTCCACATCATACAGTATGGGTGGCTATTCCAGCTCTACGGCTGTGGTCTGATGAACTATAGGGACTAATATGTTAAACAAGCTTCCTCCGTTAGCTATTGTTAATTCTGGCTCCGATATCTCAGGTCATCTCGTCAGTGTCAACCGATCCCTTTTCATGCCCTCAGGGATTGTCTTTCTGGGTAGCGTTGCCGGCAGTAGCCAAGCAGTAAACAGGAACTGATATTAGCTTTTAATAAGCCACCAGATAGAAAGGGGAACTCTCAGCTGTAATTTAGGTCGAGATCTCCAACGACTCCTCCAACTTACGGAGTGGGGGAAATTCTAGAATGTATTTAAGGTGGAGCATAAATCGAGTGATGGAAAAGTGTGTTTGTGTCCCAGCAGTACAGTCCATGTATTCTCAGTCAACTCCGGCACACACCTGCGTTGGAAAAGACCTCGGTCCATTCCCATGCTCCATTTTCCATAGAAAATAAATGGCACACTTCCTCAACGTTTCTCTACAGAACTGTTATGCATCATAAATCCTCCAAGGTTCGACAGCACAGTACATTGAATGCACGGTATGAGTTTAAATCTAGTCAAGCCTCCATACAGTATGTCATCTTTATACATAGCTAGCAATAACAGCCTGGTATTCAGATCTCAGTGTGTGCACCTGATTTCAACTAGATCATTCTCTTTTGTGAAAAGCAGATAGTCTGAATGCCTTAACAGTGTGTAACTGCATTCACCTGTCATCCATTTTGAGCTGAGTGAGGCTGTTTCTGTGGAAGCTTTGGCCTGAGAAATGCAACATGGAACTGGAACCAGATGCCTGGCTGGCGGTGCGGTAGGGTATAACTCACCCGTCTTCCAAACAGCCGTTCATGATGTTGCCTGCTTCGTAGGGCGTCTTCAGGAAGGTTCCCCAGGACAGCAGCACAGAGGTTGGGGTGACGGAGCCAATAACCAGGTGGAGTGGCTTCTCCAGGTTGACCTTCCCTGTGAGGACAAAGGTCAAGGGTCATACACTATATTTGCAACAGATTTGATGACCTGATTTAACCTTTTAGATGCGTAGACAGACTGCTGCAGGTACCTGTGCATTGTTTCTTTACGTCGTTGCTCGGGATTGGCTGGACAGCAACAAGATACTTGGGTTCAGCGTCTAAAAGGTTAAAAAATAAAACGTTGTCACATTGATTTCTCTGTCATGGAAAAAGGAATATACCAGAAGGGGGGAAATATTGTCCTGGGCAGTGAAAGAAGGGTTTGGGAAGAAAGAGTCCTGCTGACGCCTGGTGAGTCACTACCCAGCCAGGTCTCTGGTGTTAGGGAGATGGGCTGAAACTATTCAAATCCGCTGTAAACAGAAACAGAGCAGATACACAGATGAAAGAGCTTGACTTTAAGCACAACAGATGAAAGCAAACAGTCGTTCAGATCGTAAGTTGAAATGCAATGGAGTTGCTTGAACTCCTCGGAACAATGGAACGTTGTCCAACCTGCAGAGACTTTAATACATACAGTAAATTCTCTAAGGGGTTTATATTATCCACCCACAATCTAACAGTTGTCTGTTGTTATAATACTTGCCCAAATGCAAACAGTGTCTGAGGCTAGCTAGGAGGGGTGAAATATGGGTATGGATCTGGAACACAGTTAAGACACATCTGGCCGCTTGGATTCAATGTGCTATAAAAACAGTGATCCAAAAATATTGTGTTTCTATTGCATGAGAATGGCGAGCTCATTAATGAAAAACTATACAGAACAAAATAGACAGGATGTGAAGGGTGGAGCACTAAGGGCCTGACTAGGTCCTGGTGTTCAATGGATTAACATAAAGCCAGAGCACCTGAGCTGGCATGCCAGGAGCAGGAGCAGGCTGGCATGGATCGAAGCTGGCACAATGTTATGGGTGGGGCATTGGACAAATGATAGTCACTTGGTTGCTTAAAATAAAGCAAACTGTTGGGTGTGGGGAAACACTTTAAATAAGTTAAGAGTCAGCACAGAAGAGGATCCCAGAGAGTCACAGAAACACAACCATATCCTATTGGACTACTACGTGTGTCATTATTGCTGAGAAGGTTCTGTCTACCCTCTGCTCTCTCGTTGGATCCCTCTGGGCTCTCTCGTGATGAGGTACTTCCATCAGATGTTCTGGAGGGGCACCTGAGACCAATTTAACTTGGCTCTTTGTCGTTGTTGTTTTTGTACGTGGTCACAGCTTGTACCAGTGAGAAATTATGTTTGATCACTTCTGTTGTCTCTCACACAGGTGAAAGGGCTCAAGGAAAAGTGACTAAAAAGCTGTTCCGCATTGAACAAAGAGCGCTCCTTTCACTGATTGGGGAGCCAGCCAAGGGAGTTGTTCCATTCTCTTTAGTCTCTGGTTCCTTTCTACTCTAACACTTCATAGCCAATGGCCATTGAGACCTTTTCATACGACAAGAGGAAACCTGTTCCTGACCTGCTCTCATTTCGTGCCTATCATAAATCCGAACAGATCAACACAAAACAGCAATAAAGGAACCATATTTGTTTGATTTAATTATGAAAACACTCCGATGTTTACTTTAACTCAAGTGATTTTAGTGAGTGGGAGTTTTAAGAAAAATAAGCAACAGTGTATCATTCGAATTCTAACATAAGCATGTGGTTTCACGCTCAATAGATGATCTACACAAGCTGTAAAGTAATCTTCCACTGGCCCTGTGCTGCCCTGCTAAGGTGCCGTAGTGGGCTGGGATGCTGGGATGTATCTCATGAGAGGCTGTGGTTGATGATGAATGGAACCCATTGAGCTGCAGGAAAGGACTTTAAAGAGGAAAGTCAACACTGTGGAATGCTTAGTGTAACTCCTGCCCTTTTCACCCTGTTTGGAGAATCTCTGTGCTCTACAAAGACAGGTTGCTAGGTTTCTCAGAGGAACGGTTTCTCACCCATACTGACGTATGTTGGAGATACAATATACACTGTTATGTTATGACTATCTGATGAATCCCTGAGAGTCAATAGGTTAGTGTGTGTGTGTGTGTGTGTGTGTGTGTGTGTGTGTGCATGGTCTTACCACAGACTGGTCTTACCTATCTCAGTCTCGTAGGGCTCTCCATTCTCAGGCAGCTGGATGAACTGTTTAGAGAACATGCTGCTGCCGTAGCCCAGGATGTAGCCCTCCAGCTTGGTGTCAGGGTTGGGCCGGACAAACTTCATCACGATGGTGTCGCCCGTAGCGTTGATGCGAACCTTCATGTTCTGTCTTCTCACTGTTAAAGGCCAACAAGTAGAATAATACAGTTGAATTGCATTGTGGATATGATTAGTTGAACTGTGGTGCATTGCACCTAAAGATGCTAGTGCATTCCATCACAGCTAACCTTCAGCACCTCACATGAACATGAGCAGATTGAAAATACTGTGCAGAGCATTTGTGAATTGCATTGATAAGTGCTGCATTTAAGAAACTTCTGGACACAGATTAATTTAGGGGTAATTGCAAGATAAACAGCTGCCTCTCCCCAGGTACCCAAGGGATTAATCAAACTGGATTGTGTTTGTGGTTTTCAGGAAACAGACTGCAGTACTCTTCAACTGCAGCCAATATTACCCTGAACGCATACAGGAGATGGGATACTTGATTCCCCCATCAGTCATAACATTGGACTATTAGGATAAACCCAAAGGACTTTAAACCCACTGATATCGTCAGGCTTGAGGGAGTGCGTAAGCACAGGAGATGTCAAATTAGAAGGTGAAATGCAATGGAGGATGTAACTCTTGAAGATTGAGCTCCAAAGAGTTCAGAAAAGTCATTATTAAAGAACAGAGGCTAAATAGCTGTCTGGGAAATGTCCTAAACATGAGTAATGGAGCTCATTTGAACCTGGTAATACGGCTCTTTAGCTTTGGAAAAGGCTTTCCCTTGTCCACCAGGTTCCCATTTCCCACCATGCAGGAACTGGACTGATTCAGCTGCTGGGTTAAAGAGGCTGTTAAATGCTAATGAAAAGCAGGCTTAAAATGCCACATAAAGGGGATCAAGATGGTGTTCGGAAAAGGATGTTGTGGCAGTTTTTTGTCGTCACACACATCAGTCAACAGCCAGCCCTTTTAATGCCCATGCAGGCAAGAGGCAAGGCGAGCGTTCTGGCACTCCAGCTAACCCCAATCATCACTCAGAGCATTAATTAGGTTTTAACGATAGCCTAATCACTCCCATTCGCAGAGCAAACTTGGGACGAACCTTGGATATAATATTGGAGCCTTCATTATCGATGACCCATGAACCTCTTCAATCAAATCAAACTTTATTTGTCACATGCGCCGAATAAAACAAGTGTAGACTTTACCGTGAAATGCTTACTTACAAGCCCTTAACCAACAGTGTAGACTTTACCGTGAAATGCTTACTTACAAGCCCTTAACCAACAGTGTAGACTTTACCGTGAAATGCTGACTTACAAGCCCTTAACCAACAGTGTAGACTTTACCGTGAAATGCTGACTTACAAGCCCTTAACCAACAGTGTAGACTTTACCGTGAAATGCTGACTTACAAGCCCATAACCAACAGTGTAGACTTTACCGTGAAATGCTGACTTACAAGCCCTTAACCAACAGTGTAGACTTTACCGTGAAATGCTGACTTACAAGCCCTTAACCAACAGTGTAGACTTTACCGTGAAATGCTGACTTACAAGCCCATAACCAACAGTGTAGACTTTACCGTGAAATGCTGACTTACAAGCCCTTAACCAACAGTGTAGACTTTACCGTGAAATGCTGACTTACAAGCCCTTAACCAACAGTGTAGACTTTACCGTGAAATGCTGACTTACAAACCCTTAACCAACAGTGTAGTTCAAGAAGAAGAGCATATTTACAGGGATAGACTAAAATAAAAAGTAATAATAAAAAGTAACACAATAAGAATAACAATAACAGGTGGCACTGGTACCAAGTCAGTGTGCAGGGGTAGAGGCTAGTTAAGGTAATCTGCACATGTAAGTGGGGGCGAAGTGACTATGCATAGGTAACAAACAGCGAGTAGAAGCAGTGTACAAAAGGGGGGGGGGGGGGGGGGGGGGGTGGCAATGTAAATTGTCTGGTAGAGATTTTATGAATTGTTCAGCAGTTTTATGGCATGGGGGTAGAAGCTGTTGAGGAGCCTTTTGGTCCTAGACTTGGCGCTCTGGTACAGCTTGCCGTGCAGTAGCAGAGAAAACAGTCTATAACATGGGTAATTTGAGTCTCTGACAATTTCATGGGCTTTCCTCTGACACCACCTATTATATAGGTCCTGGATGGCAGGAAGCTTGGCCCCTGTGATGTACTGGGCCGTTCGCACTACCCTCTGTAGCACCTTGTGGTCAGATGCCGAGCAGTTGCCATACCAGGCGGTGATGCAACAGGTCAGGATGCTCTTGATGGTGCAGCTGTAGAACCTCATGAGGAGGTGTAAAACAAACAAACAACCATATTTGTGTGGTGGGTGAATTAACTGTTTACATGGATACTTGTGTCCATTTCTCTTCTCCACTTAACCCCAAAAAGTAATCTTGAATTCATTTCTCTTCTCTGCTTAACTCCAAAAAGCAATCTTGAATTCATTTCTCTTCTCTGCTTAACTCCAAAGAGCAATCTTGAATTCATTTTTCTTCTCTGCTTAACTCCAAAGAGTAATCTTGAATTCATTTCTCTTCTCCCTTAACCCCAAAGAGTAATCTTGAATTGTTTGGAATATAATTGGAGGGGGGAAAGGATGTTTTGCTTGTCATGTTTCTGCTTTCGAAGATCATATTTCTAGTGGCGCCTTTGATTCTAACTGTCATTAATAAACTTATCTCCCCCGGCAACATGACATAACCTCTGCTTACCTCAAGACACTTGTCATGTTATTGCTGACTCCCTTTAATTTAACAAGAAGGATGTTTTCAGTCTCTGGCTTTATAGCTGCAAATCCATAAGGTTTTATTAAAGAGACCCTAGAATTACAAGGACTGTAATGTGTTTTCCTGAGTTTATAGAGGACCAGATGACCACTTCACCCCTTGTGGAGACACAATGGAGAATGATGAAGATGAAGAATGATACTTGCTACAGTAGGAGAATGTGGAAGACATTATTATGTTAAATAATACCAAAAAATGAATACTGAAGCTTATGGAAAGGCTTACTCATCAAAAATGCAGGTTGATGTGTATTGTCATCCATCTTTCCCTGGAGGCAGAACTGAGAGATTTCCGCCACACCCTTAGAAAAAATGGTCCCAAAAGGATTATTTGGTTGTCCCCATAGGAGATTCCTTTTTGGTTCTATGTAGCTCTTTTGGGTTCCATGTAGAACCCTCTGTGGAAATGGTTCTACATGGAACCAAAAGGGTTCTACATGGAACCAAAAAATGGCTCTTCCAAGGGTTCTCCTATGGTGACAGTTGAAGAACCCTTTTGGGTTCTAGATAGCACCTTTTTTTGGCTATATTGTAAAAAATTAATGGGGAAAAATGTGATTATTTTGGGGGGTCTTAGTTTAAGGTTAGGGTTAGGCGTAAGGGTATCGTACTAAACCACAAATTACCTCTATGTCCCGCAGCATAATCTCAAAACTTTTACTTGAGCAACCACTGTAGCAGTGTGGTTAAGGTTAGGGTTCATGTTCATGTTAGAGTAAGATTTCAAATCAGATTTTATGACTTTGTGAGTATGCCAGCTACACTCTTAGCACCTTTTTTATATCTAGAACCTTAAGGGTTCTTCGGCTGTACCCACAGGAGAACCCTTTGAATAACCATTTTTGCTTCCAGATAGGACCCTTTTGGGTTCTATGTAGAACCCTTTCTACAGAGGGTTCTACATACCCAAAAGGGATATATCTGGAACCAAAAAGGGTTCTCCTTTTTTTCTAAGAGTGTGAGTGTAGTGACCACACTGCAGAGCTGCCTCCATTACATGAGTCATACCAATAAATGCCTTCCTGCATAAAAAATAGCCTCCTCATGCTGGAAAGCTTGTTAGCTATGTTGTGTTCTGTTGTCAATGAAGTTATCCTGCTCTTGACGAATGTTTCAAGTTTTACGTTTTAAATGTCACATGCACAAGAGCAGTGAAATGCCTTGCTTGCAAACAAAAATGCAATAATCAATAACAATGTAATACTAGAAAAAACACACAATAAATATGAAGAACAAAATAAGTAAGTAAGCATACTTATATACAGGGTCAGTTCCAGTACCGTACTGTATTTACAATGTGCAGGGATACTGGTGTGATGGAGGTAGATATGTACAGGGGTATGGTGACTAAGCATTAGGATATATAATAAACAGAGTAGCAACAGCTTGTGCGTGTGTGTAGTCAGTATAAATGTATGTGCATATTATGCGTGAATGAACAGATTATGGAGTGAATGGGTGTGTGAGTATGCATAGAGATAAAAGGTCACTAGTCCTTGTAGCTATTTGGTTGGCTATTTATCAGTCTTATTGCTTGGGGATAGAAGCTGTTCAAGATCCTGTTGGTGTCAGACTTAATGCACCGGTACCGCTTGCCGTGCGGAAGCAGAGAGGATAGTCTATGTCTGGGGTGGTTGGAGTCTATAATGATTTTCCGGGCCTACCTTTCTAGCCTACCTGATATAGATGTCCTGTATGGCAGAGAGCTTGGTCCCAGTGAGGTACTGGGCTGCCCGCACCACCCTCTGTAGAGCTATGCGATCGAGGGCGGTGCTACTGCCATACCAGGCAGAGATGCAGCCAGTCAAGATGCTCTCAACGGTACAGATGTAGAACCTTTTGAGCATTTGAGTGCCCATGCCAAACTTTTTTAACCTCCTGAGGGGGAAGAGGTGCTGCAAACTTGATGATGGTGTTGGAGTTGTGTGTGGCCACGCAGTCGTGGATGAACAGGGAGTAAAGGAGGGGACTAAGCACACACCCATGTGGGGCGCTCGTGTTGAGGGTCAGCAGGATGGAGGTGATGTTGCCTACCCTCACCACCTGGGGTCGGCCCGTCAGGAAGTCCAGCATCCAGGGACAAGGAGAGGTTGAAAATCACAGTGAATATGCCAGCGAGCTGTTCTGCGCATGCTCTGAGAACGCGCCCTGTAATACTGTCGGGCCCGCGGCCTTTCGGGTATTGATATGATTAAAGACCTTTCTTACGTCGGCCTCAGAGAGCGAGATCCCCCAGTCCTCTGAGACGGTGATGGCCCTCACGCCCGGCACGATGTTGTTGTTGTCCAAGTGTGCATAAAATGCATTGAGTTCGTATGATAGAGAGGCATCGTTGATATTAAAACCTCTTAAGTCGACCCCCTACTTTTTCGAACATTCTGTTAAAAATCACGCAACATTTCAGCGTCCTGCTACTCAGGCCAGGAATATAGTATATGCATATGATTAGTATGTGTGGATAGAAAACACTCTCACGTTTCTAAAACTGGTTAAATCACGGCTGTGACTATAACAGAGCGTGTGTTTCATCGAAAAGCGCAAGAAAAACTGGTCACTGAAAACTGGAAAAAATATCCATGCGCCACTTGCATGTATTGTTTAAAGGACACCAAATTAAATGGTGCTGAGATTGCAATTCCTACAGCTTCCACACGATGTCGCCAGTCTTGTCAATTTCCTGGGAGTTATTTCTTGGTCAAACAAAGGAGACCCCATTCCATCCGGTCTCCGACAGGAAGTTTTGGAAGAGAGATTTCCCGAACATGATTTGAAGACGTGGAGCTATTGAATACACATCGCCCCGTGTTCAATTTGATAGATTATTAACGTTTACTAATACCTAAAGTTGGATTACAAAAGTATTTCGAAGTGTTTTGTGAAAGTTTATCGTCAACTTTTTTAATTTAAAAAAATGACGCTGCGTTTTGAAACTGTGTTTTTTTCTGAATCACACAGTTTCCATAGATGGATATTTTGGGTATATATGGACCGATTTAATCGAAAAAAAGACCCAATAGTGATGTTTATGGGGCATATAGGAGTGCCAACAAAGAAGCTCGTCAAAGGTAATGAATGTTTTATATTTTATTTCTGCTATTTGTGTAGCGCCGGCTACGCTAATTATTTTGTTTACGTCGCCTTCAGGCATTTTGGGGTGTTGCATGCTATCAGATAATAGCTTCTCATGCTTTCGCCAAAAAGCATTTTAAAAATCTGACTTGTTGGCTAGATTCACAACGAGTGTAGCTTTAATTCAATACCCTGCATGTGTGTTTTAATGAACGTTTGAGTTTTAACGAGTACATTTAGCATTTAGCGTAGCGCATTTGCATTTCCAGGTGTCTAGATGGGACGCTTGCGTGTCGGGTCGACGTAAGATTAAGAATTCCCAGTAACAAAGTCCTCTAGAAAAAACAATAATTTTTAAGCATTAGCAGCAGGCATGTTTGATTTGGCCAACTGTGAGTCTTCAGGAGACAGATTGTGTGCGATCATCAGTGTCCGTCTTCAGTCTCTTAAGCTATCTTTGGGTTGTTTGTTCTACAGATTGGCTTTGGCATCCTGTTGCCTTCTCAAATGGTGGGAAAGCATGGAAGTTTGACACTTAAGACATGTGTAATCATGCATGGTGGTTTCTCGGCACGGATGTGGTGTTTCATAGTTGAAGACATTCCAACTGCAGCTGATTGACCCAAGAGCAGAACTCAGTGTGAGGCTGATCACAAGTGAAAACAGTTGGTTTGGTTACATGACCCTTAAAGTGAATAACAGCCAGCCTTCAGGGTATTGCGCTGAGGGAAAAAGTCTAGCTAGCATCTAATCCTTTGGCAGACTTTGAGATATGTTAGTCAGAAACAACTTATCTTCCAGCAATATCCCAAATCGTTGTGTTTGTTTGTTTTGTATATTGAATAAGGAACTAACAAACTTCACTCAAACCAAACCTTGAAACACTTACAGTACATTCTGTTGTGGAACATGGTTCTTCCATTTCTCCCAAATTGAGCATACCTTCTAATTAAAATGACACATCTGTAACAAAAGTCCCCTAAATCTCCAGATACTACTTTTGGTTAGAGCGTTGACGCGTTGGACTAGTAACCGAAAGGTTGCAAGTTCAAATCCCCGAGCTGACAAGGTACAAATCTGTCGTTCTACCCCTGAACAGGCAGTTAACCCACTGTTCCTAGGCTGTCATTGAAAATAAGAATTTGTTCTTAACTGACTTGCCTAGTTAAATAAAGGTAAACAAAAAATAATAATAATCGTCCCTCATAGCTTCTCTGGGCTCATATAGCATATATTGTCCAGTCACATTTAGGTGGACTTGATCTCAACGCTCTACAGCTGTTGATTCATTCCATAACTCCAGGGGCTTTCACTGGCAGCACATGCATGGACACATGTTGAAAAACACACGTTCACTCCTACTGTATTCTCTTTGACTGTGTCCATCTGGCATGAGTCCAACTTCTCCCTTTCATTCGTAGAGCATCAGTCCTCATTCAGCTACAGTAGTGGGGCACAACAGCCCCCGCCTCTCCGCCCTCATCCTCACCAAAGAGGCGGTAGTTAACGTGAAGGCAGGGTATATTTACACCGAGCACTGTAGCACAACTGATGAGTGGCTTGGTGTGAGACTGAGCCGTCTCTCTTTCATCTCCTCTAATGAAGTTTGACCATGCGTGAAGAGCTGGGGGCACAAACACGTCTCCAGCTGCCTGCACAACCACAGCGTCAACATACTCCGAGCTCAGATACTCAGGTACACACATGTTACCTGTTTACAATGTACACCCGCCGCACGGAAAGCAAAGCAGGCACTTGAAAATTCAACAACATGTATTTTTTAACAAGAAGCTTCTCTGCCTGAGATTGTGGAGTGTGCAGAGGGGAGATGTTGGCCCAATCCCAAACCCAATCCCAAACCTAATCAAACCCCTCCCAGCTGTGTTAGAGTATCATTGATAGACACTGCAATCACAAGGCTACATCCTCTGGGAAGTCCACTGGACAGCAGCAACATGATCATTAGGATAAGATTTCTAGTCAACAAACAGTGGCGCTCACATAGATTCACCTTTTTTAATCATGGGAACCTGTCCAAGAAACACCCCAAGACAACCAACAGGCAGAGATATACACACACACACACACACACACACACTCTCACACACACACACACACACACACACACACACACACACACACACACAGCGATGTCCTACTATACTTGTGAGGACTTTTTTTGGCATCAACAATTCATTCCCATTAAAAATCCTATTTTACCTAACCCTAAACCAAACCCTTACCCTAACCTTAAACCCTAAACCTAACCCTAAGTCTAACCATAATTCTAACAATAAAACTAACCCCTAAGCCTAAAATAGTCTTTTTACAAGTGAGAACAGGCTAAACGTCCTCACTTCTATGACTTTTTGTTGTTTTACTATTCACATACACACTGCCGCTAAAAAAAATGTTTGATATTGGCGAGTGGTTATAGCCTGACATTTCCCTTTTCATTTCTAGGAGAGTAAATTCATCATATTGCATAACTACTGTATGTTTAATGGGACAATCAGTACGCTGCTGAACGTCCTGTAGCTCAAATCATCTGAACATGATCTCTAACAAGAGGCAATCCAAGCTCCAAACAAACATTACAATTCTACAGTGAGACCAAAAAGCATCAGAACAAAACTTAAGGAAACATAATCTACGTACCGGTAACAACCAAACTTCTGCTTTTCATTCCGTTTTTGTATCAAACTCATTCTTATCTTGCACAGTCACAGCTACAAGTTGCAAGACAGATATACAATGGTTTTACACCTGAATCGAAATGCTTTGCATTTATGGTCAGTAAATCGCTTGGATGAAAGCGTCTGCCATTCACACTGTGGTTTCGCTGCAGTCAAGTCTGCACAACTCTACACATTATGCAATGTCCTAAACATTTTGGTCAATACTTTTGCGATAACTTCATGGGACTTTACCAACTGGACCATGAAACCTCTTGCAATTTGGTTTTGGCAAGCTATTTCTTTCTATACAATGTGAATGGCATAAGGAGAATACATGCAAAGTCAGCAAAACATTGCATTGTCCACAATGCACAATGATAAGCATCAACAACACCAAAACACTTTCCATCACACATGCATTGGCAAAAACATAATATGCATGCTCAAAACTATACATAAAACATGTAACACAAAACCATACTATCCAGAAACACAATACGCCTGACTTTACAGAACGGCCAATCTGTGCACTTGCCTCTAATCCTCTGTGCAGGGATGCAGTTGAGGAGAATGGATCCGGAGAGGAGCAGGAGAGGGACTCTGAGGAGCATGGTGCCTGCTATAGAGCTCTCTGGACAGGGATGCTGGACAACTTCACTAAGGTAGCAACTCAATTTAGGACTTGTGCAGCGCTCCGTGGAAACACTGTGGAGTAGAGAGGACCACCGGACCACGAAGCATCTATACTAGCAGGATAGGAGAGGGGTGGGGGTGGGAGGGGACTGGTGATGTCACAACCCAACCCCACACACCCTATTCCTAGGTGGGTGGCTAAATGTGTGGAATCTCACTGAAATGTTTCCCTCTATTTTTTTTCCCTCCCTCCTTTTTTGTATCACCCACCCGGTTTTCCCCTCCCCTTCCTCCTCCTCCAGCCCTCCTCCTCTTATGAGTTATTTTTTAATTTATATTTATTATTTATTTATCCTTTGTTCAACTCAAGTGCTATTGCAATGTAGATTCCAGGAGGTGCCAATGTGGTGGGCAAAACAGGGTGGTGGCACAGGAGGAGCACAGGAGTGGCACCCTCGCTCCATCCTAACCTATGGCCTTGGGGGTAAAGTTAAACTCATGCAGTGTAGTTTGTATGGCACACTACCATCCCCACCTCTGCCCAACATGTGCACACTGTGCAGACTAACCAGTACCATGTTTTAAGCCCTTTGCTTTTGGAACGCACTACACAACATCACAGTACATTCTCTCTGAGCACAAATGACACGGGTGGAGCAGCGCCAAAGGGTATCCAAATCCAACCTCCACTGGAGCTCTTTGGGAGGCAGTGACCATGCTCTCCCGCCAAGAAGTCCAGCCCCTGACATAGAGGAGGTATGAGGGGCGGTAGTACAGAGGAGAGAAGGAGGAGGGGATGGAGGGAATGAGGGGTATCCACACACTTCCTTCAAGCTGATTATGTTAGGAGCCCCATCCAACCAACACGTGCCATCACATGCGACAGGATACCGACTAGTGGAGACAGTTGTTCCAGACAGAGCGCTTGCCTCTGCTCCATCCCACAGGAACTGAATAAAGGCGTATTCATGATTCATGCTGCCCTCCACTTAATCACGAAATCCAGATTTTACACAATGGACAAATTAACGGGTGACTGACTGACCGCCAGAAGTATGAATAACAGAAACCAAAGCACACATATTCTGACTTAAAAAAAAAGAAAGGTTGTTAAGGGAAAAACGCAATGTTGAAACTTGGGAAAGACGTTAACCCCTCATACTCATTGGACCGTTCCTGCCAGAGACACAGTGACCAACAAGCATTGACACGCAGGTAACCAAAGTCAACACCCAAGCTGAGGGGCGGACAGGGACCGGAAATCAGCCCTGGCATTTCTAATACACCGGCTCATTTTCTTCCTTGTGGTCCCCACACCAGACCATTTCTTCCTTGAGGCCACCATTATTAGCCAGATTGTGATCATTTTGTGCAAAAAAGGTTTGGCAGGCCCACTAGGCTAAATGGACAGGCCCATCTGCCATTTGCCCGAGATGCCAGATGTCCAGTCCGCCTCTGCCCAAGTCCTGTACAGTTGTGAAACTTCATGCTCCTTTTTCTCCTCTTGACTGCGAACAAAAATGTTGTTATTGCCTGACCGGAGTTTGTCCCCAATAAAACGTTTTACCTCAGAGCACGTCTCTCACATTGTTCTGCCAATTAGGATAATGTCTCAATGGTTGAGTGACCCATTAATGTTTATCTCTGACAGTAAGGTACAGACCGTTCTGGTGTTTGTACACTTCCTATAGAGGTAGATCACAGTCTCTATGAACATGGCACTGCTAACGATGCTAACGAGGGTCATTAATTGATGTGACTTATTGTTTTGTACATTGAGTTCTGATTATCAAGCATCACTTGAAATTTGTGAGAAAAACATAGGTGTTTATTGGCTTCAGATAATAAACAACTGATTGTTTTGTTGTTTTGCTTAATTGAGCTCATTTAGACTATTGAACAAAGTGTTTAAGCCCAAAGCTTGGTTCTTTGTAAATCATCATTAAAACAGTATTTCTGTGTATGTACATGCCCATACAGTATCTAACTGAATCCGATCACAAAAAAAATCTGAGGACAAGTTCCCACAGGCTCAAATTGATAGGAGCCGTTGTTGTTGTGAATGGGAGTCTCTTAAACCAATTGAAGCGTTTCTTCAGCCAAAGCATCCCAGTCTTTAGTGGTACAGAGTGGGAGCAGCACCTGCACCACAACACCATGATGTCGAAACCACTGGAGAGACTGGATCGCTCTCCAATCCACTGACAAGGTTGCTCAAATTAAAAAATAAACCTCTGTTCTATTCTCTACTCTATTTACAAGGAAAACCATCTCTCCTCAATGGCCCCTTTGTTTCCCTCTCTGGGAAGAGTAGGTGACGAGAGAGAGAGAGAGAGAGAGAGAGAGAGAGAGACAGACAGACAGACAGACAGACAGACAGACAGACAGACAGACAGACAGACAGACAGACAGACAGAAAGACATTCAAGAGGAAGAATTACTTTACAGTTTTCACAATTATAAACAATACTAATGGACACAGAAGGAGATAAACCTAAAAAATTCAAAATCTTTTCAGATTTGCTCAGTTGACTCAGTAATTTTTCACAACCCACATGAGGAAAGTACTTTGTTGCTCATGATGGCTTCCTGCTGTTTCAAAAGTTTGTCACTGGCGCTGTTGATGTTTTCTTGCTGTGCTTCCTTCCCTGTTCCTTTCCCATCTCAATCCTCTGCAACAAAATGAATTGCCACCTGGGCTTCGTCAAGCCACGACCCCCAGTTAAAACACTCCAGTGTTGAATGCACCCCACTAAAAATCCCTCAGCACCACACGCCAACCTGTGGAGTATAGAGTGTATGAATCTGCTTCTGTTGAATAACCTCCATTCAAGGTTCAATTCATCATCATTACGCCTATCTGTACTTTGGCCTGAGAAGTTCCATCATCCACGATTTGTGGTTTGGACTAGATGGGATACATTTTATGTCAAAATTGACCAGAATTAACTTTGTGTAGCAGGTCAGGGGAATTCATGCAGCAGGTTAGGATAATTAACGTAGCAGATTAGGAGAATTACGTTAAGGTTAGAAAAAGGGTTAGGGGCCTCTGGAGTGGCGCAGTGGTCTAAGGCACTGCATTGCAGACCGGGTTCAACTCTGCAGTTATACTGCACTCTAAATGCAATATTTTCTCTGCAGCCAAATCAGTTTGGAAGAGTTTGTGCAGATATTATGACAACATGTTGTGACATTTTTGTTCGTTTTGGACTTCGGCTGTTCGGGCACACAATTTCTGTTCTAGATACGCCCCTTTCGACAGTGATTGGTCAAATGTAGGGATTCTTCAATAAAGTCTCTGTTGTCATTCAATGAGAGACTCCTTTCTATGCACATGTTTTATTGAGAAATACTGCACCAAACATCTTAGATGTAAAATTGCGCGACTAAAATCTCCCTGGCAAAAAACGTAAAAATGTATGACAGATTTCTTGAGTTATCTTAGATTAATTCTGACTTTTTTTGAGGAAGTGTATACTGTCTACGACGTCTCAAAATGGACCAACAGTACTAATACCAATTTTTTTCTCGTTTTTCAAGGGAATGTCTTTTAAGGGAGTCTGAGAGCTTTCAGCCTAACTGAAGCCTTTAGCCTAATGTATGTGTCCTGTCCACAGCTCGGGGAAATGTGTACTCTACCGGTGGAAACAACAAAGGTCAGCTAGGTCTGGAAGACTGTGAGGAGAGGACAGCCTTCCAATTGGTGGACTTCTTCATTTCACATGGACAAATCAAAATGCTTGCTGCCGGCTCCAACACCTCTGCTGCCCTCACAGGTAAGACTAGCTCACCGCAAGCCGCACTGAAGCATGCTGATGCCTTTAGGGTTAGCTAAAATGCTAAACATTGACATAAACTGTATCCCATCTAGCCATGACCATGCTCTGTGTTGAATTAGTCATCTCTGGAGTTCACTCACTGTTTCTGTATACTGAAACTGGGCCTCCAATCCACAGCTGTTTAGTGTTCACCCATGGCCTCAATAACTTCCAAAACACTACAGGAGAGGTTCTATATCTCAACTTGATGAATATGGGGAGTAAATGGATTGCCATGCGTTGGCTGCTCTCTCCATGTCTCTGCTCTGTGTCTTCCATCTCGAGTCTCTTGTTAAACCCACAGTGGTTAATGGGCCACAGGGAAATTGACTACAACCAGATCCTGCAGGACCCGTAGATCAGCCCGCCTTCATCCATCAGCATGGGATGGTGAGCCTCTGTTTCTACTACTCTTGTGGAGAAAGTAGAGCATTGGGCTATATGGGTCAGAAGTGGGTCAGAAGTTCTTCCTTGTTCTGCTTCAGTAATCAAGAAAAGTTTTTCCTATTCCAATGTGTTATCACATCTTAATGCCCTGGACATCCAACTCAGCAATGAAAGTCATATGGCCAAGTACAAGGCCCACATGTTCCATGTCCTCCGCATCCTCCGTATTATCTTCCAAGATAATTCTCTTCGATTAGAGTCACAGCTGTGTATATCCCCCCCAAGCAGATACCTCATCAACTCTGAAAGAACTTCACTGGACTCTATGTATACTGGAAACAATACATCCTGAGGCTGCATTTATTGTATCTGGGGATTTTAACAGAACTAACCTTAGATCAATACTCCCTAAATTCTATCTGCATATCGAATGCGCGACAAGAGCTGGCAGAATTCTGGATCATTGCTACTCGAACTTCCGCGATGCATGCAAAGCTCTCCCGCACCCTGCCTTCGACAAATCTGACCATGAATCCATTTTGTTGCTCCCAGCCTAAAACAGGATACACCCGTGCTCAGGTCAATACAATGCTGGTATAACCAATCGGACTCCACGCTTCAAGATTTCTTCGATCACGTGGACTGGGAAATATTCCGAATAGCCTCAGACAACAACATTGATGTATACGTTGACTCTGTGAGCGAGTTTATTAGCAAGTGCATCGGAGATATCATATCCACTGTGAATATTAAAACCTTCCTTAACCAGAAACAGTGGATTAATGGCAGCATTCGCGCAAAACTGAAAGCGCAAACCACCGCTTTTAATCATGGCAAGGCGACCGGAAACATGACCGAATACAAACAGTGCAGGTATTCCCTATGCAAGGGAATCAAACAAGCAAACCGTCAGTATAGAGACAAAGTAGAGTCACAATTCAACGGCTCAAACACGAGAAGTATGTGGCAGGGTCTACAGTCAATAACAGATTACAAAAAGAAAACCAGCCCCATCGCGGACATCGACGTCTTGCTCCCAGACAAATTAAACAACTTCTTTGCTCGCTTTGAGGACAATATTGTGCCACTGACACAGCCCACTACCAAAGCCTGTGGGCTCTCCTTCTCCGTGGCCAACGTGAGTAAAACATTTAAACATGTTAACCCTCGCAAGGCTGCCTGCCCCGACGGCATCCCTAGCCGCGTCCTCAGACCAGCTGGCTGGTGTATTTACGGAAATATACAACCAATCCCTATCCTAGTCTGTAGACCCCACATGCTTCAAGATGACCACCATTGTTCCTGTTCCCAAGAAAGCTAAGGTAGCTGAACTAAATGACTATCGCCCCATTGCACTCACTTCTGTCATCATGAAGTGCTTTGAGAGACTAGTCAAGGATCATATCACCTCCACCCTACCTGATACCCTAGAACCACTCCAATTTGCTTACCACCCCAATAGGTCCACTGACGACGCAATCGCCATCACACTGCACACTGCCCTACCCTGGGTCTCGACCTCACCCTATGCAATTGAGTCCTGGACTTTCTGACAGGCCACCCCCAGGTGGTGAAGGTAGGAAACAACATCTCCACCCCGCTGATCCTCAACACTGGGGCCCCACAAGGGTGCGTTCTCAGCCCTCTCCTGTACTCCCTGTTCACCCATGACTGCGTGGCCATCCATGCTTCCAACTCCATAATCAAGTTTGCAGACAATACTACAGTGGTAGGCCTTATTACCAACATCGACGAGATGGTCTACAGGGAGGAGGTGAGGGCCGTTGGAGTGTGGTGTCAGGAAAATAACCTCACACTCAATGTCAACAAAACAAAGGAGATGATCGTGGACTTCAGGAAACAGCAGACGGAGCAGAGGGTAGTGCGGTCTGCACAACGTATCACTGGGGGCAAACTACCTGCCCTCCAGGATACCTACAGCAGCACCCAATGTCACAGGAAGGCCAAAAAGATCATCAAGGACAACAACCACCCGAGCCACTGCCTGTTCACTCCGCTATCATCTAGAAGGCGAGGTCAGTACAGGTGCATCAAAGCTGGGCCCGAGAGACTGAAAAACACCTATCCCAAGGCCATCAAACTGTTAAACAGCCATCACTAACATAGAGAGGCTGCTGCCAACATACAGACTCAAATCTCTGGCCGCTTAAATAAATGGACGTAATAAAGGAATCACTAGTCACTTTAAATAACGCCACTTTAATAATGTTTACATATCCTACATTACTCATCTCATATGTATATACTGTATTCTATACCGTCTACTGCATCTTGCCTATACCGCACGCCCTATTCTATTCATCCCTTTTCATTTCTGTGTATTTGTGTGTATAAGGTAGTTGTTGTGAATTTGTTAGATTACTTGTTAGATATTACTGCACAGTCGGAACTGGAAGCACAAGCATTTCGCTACACTCGCATGAACACCTGCTAACCATGTTTATGTGACCGATAACAGTTGATTTGATTTGACTTTTGCTGGGAATCTGAAGAGAAAACCATTGAGGAGTTGTATATCCTGTAAAGCCCCTAAAGGTTTAGCCTGTCCTCCTTTCACCAGGGTTAATGGAGAAGCTCCCCTGCTCCACAGTATCGCACCACACCTCAGCATAACTAACACCATCACTTCCCAATGGAAGCAGATGTGCACTGCACTCGTCTTCTGTCAGCATACTACTTTCTCTGGCCATATGGAGGTCTGGGTTCTACCTTGGCCTCCTGCCCCTGACATTGGCAGAGCAAGGTGACAGTCATCAACACAGAGATTTACGAACTTTTACATAGTGATTCTCAAGATGGATTACCTTGATTCCGATGGAAATATGGCTCGTGAACCAGCAAAATGGACCTAAAAAATATAACATTTGAAAGTTTTAGCCTTTTTTTTCGGTCAGAAGGTTTAGGGATTTGGAAACTGGTTGCAGATGTGGCCCACATGGGCCAGCCCTTATAACGGCACACCATGTCAATTCCCCCAGTTGGATCGTCTCATGATTGGCGAGTTGGAGAAGAAAAACTCTTGATATTTTCCATCCCTCAGTACAATCGTCTCAGTTCATTCGTGGACGCCTGCAGGAGGACTAAGGGCTGGGTTCAATCCGTATCACGGAAGATTTGCGTTCTAATGTAAAGGTCATTTCCAATTGAGAGGACATGTGCATGAGTTTTAAAACAAACAGCACAAGAAAGCCACATTAGGAGGTAGCTTCATGACAGTGCCACTGAAACAGTGATGCATGGAATGTTGCCTGAGATATTGACACTCCTCCCCTCAGTACAGTCAGTAAAGAGGAAGCCCCATGCAGGATGGAGTGTTGCACCGTTAAGAGACGCAGAGGCAGAGTGGCCTCACCTGTGATCTGTAGCCAACACAAGGCGAGGTTACTCTCAGAGCAGCACGTCTTACCCATAAATCCACCTTGACTCAACCTACTAGTAAACAAAGACTCCTAGCCTTCCCGACCTCAGCGGAGGATATGTCCTCCAGTTCATGTCATGATAGTGACGTATATTAGAAACGTGAGACGGCTTCATGTTTCACTCCTGTTAAGGTTTTAAACCTCCACGCTTATCCATCGCCATGCACGGTCGGCTGAGGATAAGACACCTGGCCTGCCTACCATTGTGTGGGATGGGGAATCGAGAGATGGGGGTCGTGATTGGAATGTTTTCTCATATGTCTAAGAACACAGTAGGAAAGTTACTGAGAACATCATAGCCTAAAGTTGTAAAACAGACACTGGGCAGCCGTTCATTGTGCTGAACCGTTTAACAAGTTTCTGACGAACAATGTCCCACTTTCTGACGTCCGTCGTTACGTAATCTCTTGGATGAATGGTTATGAAAACTCCAAAGTTACCAGTAACCCAAAATGATGAATGCTGATAAAAAGCTAAATGAGGCAAACCCAATAGGGTTGTGCCAGTAAGGTCTTGTGTTAATTCACAACGGTTACATTGACCGGTATAACAGCAGTGTGTAACAAAGACTCTGTTTGAACAATTGTGCTGTGTTGTGTATTTAGACAGAGCATGCGGCTCAAGTCTGTTTATGACGTGAGGATTTGTCAAAGTCAGACTTTCCTGTAAATCATTCCAAGCCTACATGACAGGTTTTATGTAATGATTTTATTCATACTCAAGATTTCTTTCTAAGAACTGATATTCCAACATTTGAATAATAATACATTCTGAGAATTTCCGGCTCAGCAAAATCTAAAAGACATGGACAGTAAATGCTAGATTAACTGGAAGATATTTGTACTTTAGTGACCACTCCTGTCTAATACTGTTAAGTATTAAGCCACAGTTCATCAAATATGAACTCAATGTGTTACTCTGCTTCAAACATGTAGGCATCAGACAAAAAGTTATTATTTTATACTTTTGGCACAAAATAAAAGCCTGTTGAGCTGTGAGCAAATTCATTCAGATAAGCCTCATAACAAAGACCCTGTGGCAAATGTCCTCATGTGTAACATTTCAGAATACTTCAGATGACTAACAGGCTATGGTCCCGTGTAGCTCAGTTGTGGGTTTGATTCCCATGGGGGACCAGTACAAACAAAATGTGAAAATGTACATATCAGGATTGGTTCTTGGATGTTAAACCATCAATGGAACACGGGATTGAAGTTGGCTGTGGTAATACGTCTGTGTGTTGTTTGTTTCAACAGGAACAATGGATTATTGGCTGTCGAATCTTGTCAGTACATACAAATTCCTGCCGATTAGACACATTTGTCAAAAGCATACCCAATTTAGACAAATAGGTGCCATGTTTCCAGAGCTAGGACAAAGACTGCTAGTGGGCATAACTCAGTGAGGTAAGCCACAACCTGGTCTAACGTGATGGTTTTTTCAGTATTAAATAAACATGGAAACACGCAATTGAAAATAAATGAGCTTTTGTAAGTCTGGTTTATCCCTGATGTTCCTGGCGTAATGGGTGGACACAGCTGTCGAAACTGGCATGGACCGCCTTGTTATCCAGATAGATACTCTTACCAGAGGCATTCTGATGACACGAAGAACGATATCAGAAGAGCCCAATAAGGAAATCAACAACAAAAATATGTTGTGAAAAAAATATGCCTGTTAGAATAATCCAAACAACTGATATGAAATGACTTCTACATCTGTTAGGCTCAATGTACAACCTCAGCTGAGACACACAAAAAAAAGCAACTACAAGACAGATCTCCAAGTGGTTCTGGAGGACTTCCAGATTGACCCGTTTGTTTTCCCAGAAGTCTGATTTATCTGAGGTTGTTCTCTGGTGTTAGGAGCGTCCTCCGGGCTTCAGTCGTAGGTGATTTAACTCCAATAAACCTGAGCAGGAAAAATAATCAGACAACGCTCTGAGCTGCGGAGGGCAGAGCAGGGGGCAATGGGCCAATCAGAACTATCAAAGCTCACGGCAAATAAATCAATCAGGAGAATTAAAGCGTTTCTGTGAAACGAGGGAAAGAAAATATGATTACCAATAACATTTCATTTTTCACAGGATTGTGTTTGTTTTTAAAACCAAAGAACATGTAGTCCGTCTCAAACCAAGCCTAACTTCATCTGGAGGTGAAGACGTCGGTTTCCACTTCATAATTAACGTTTGTTAAAGTCAGTATCTGGGTATATATAATGCATGGCTTACAGTGAAGGCTTACAGTGGCAAACCACGTGGACTTGGGACAAAATGCCAAGCATCCATACTACAACTCGGTAATATTGTTGCGAAAGTGCATATTTCGCATTCAGAATGCATTACCCGTCGCCGTGGAGACACCAAAGATCACAACAGATATTTGCCTGTCAGTCATCAATAATTGTTTCCAGTAGGTAATCAGTATCATCAGCCAAAGAGAAATGGAAATAATTATGGGAGATTAGCAACCAAGTTTGTGTTGTTCCACAAGTCCTTCTGTGCATTTTTGTGTAATCCAAATGGGAGCTTGACATGTTAGCTCATTTCCCAGAAGGCTTTGCACTAAAGAATGCAAGGCCATATTTCACATGTGCTCTTCCTGGAGCAGTTTTGAATTAATTGGATCTGACAGTAAGATTACCCTTTATATTACAACTTATAAAATCAATTTTTAACAATCTGAAAGTATGAATATGGGAAATAAGCACGCTATATGTACAGCACAATATGCTCTCTTCTTTTATTACGTTTCCGCCTGTTGAAAGTATACCTTTTTAAAACACTATTTTGAAGTAGGCCCATTGGCTTTCTATGTAGACTATATTCTCGACATCTCCATAATTACTGATACATTAAAGTAATACCTTATTATAGATGGAGTCAGGACATTGTGTAGCCTAGTGCAGGAATGATTCCTTGGGTCTTTCATTTCCACCTGCGAGCCAGGACTGAGAGGATATGGTTACGCAACCAAAGCCATGGCTCTCTTAACCATTGTTGACAGGATCCTGACAAAGTACGGTCGTTTAATTGGGGCTGGAGGAGGGGAGCAACGATCTAAGGGGCACTTGTTCTTACTTAGGACGGCTGTGTTCCACATTAAATGATTTTTGCCAAGTCAAGATATTTTCCAGTCACTGTAAGAGGACTTTCAGGGTAACACGTCACACCTGTTTCGGTAAAAGAGATTTCTGATTTCTCACACAAGCTCAGTAGAGGTCTATTTGTTTGCCCTATGTGTGGAGAGTGGCCATTGTACCAAGTCTTATTAAGCATCCAGGCCGAATCACACAGCAAAACTAAATCAGAAATGGAGCTTTCTTGTACCTTTGATTGGGGTTTAAGGTTCATCTGTGTCAACTCACACAGAAACATGTTGTTGGACATAGACTAGCATTTAATTGTCAACATCAATCATTTGTTCCTTTCCTCAAAGTGCCTTTGTGTGGGCTGAGGGATTGTTCTCCATGTGTTGTAAGTGCCATGGCTGGAAGTGTTAAATACAGGAACAACTCATACCAGATTCATGATGACATCATGCATCTCATCAAATCCCCAAAATTGTTTTACACATGCAGATATCCTTGTGACACATGATTGGCTATTGCTACTATCCTAACCACAGGATGCTGCTGAGGGGAGGACGGCTCATAATAATGGCCAGAAACGAACACATGGAAACTGTGTTTGATGAATTTGATACCATTCCACTAATTCCGCTCCAGTCATTACCACGAGCTCGTCCTCCCCAGTTAAAGTGCCACCAACCTGCTGTGATTCTAACCAACCAATGTCCTACTAAAACCTTCAGATTAACATCTGGAACATCAACATAAAGTAGGTCTTCTACTGTATGTCTAACTTTGTTTATTCTGGAACTAATTCACAAACTGGGAGAAGTACATTTATGGCCGGTATCCCAGCCCAGATTAAACTTTGTCCAGAACTAAAAAACATTCTCAATGGAGATTCTCCATTAAAATCATTCTTAGTCCAGGACTAAGCTTATTCTGTGTCTGGGAAACCGGCCCTCAGAATTCAAATGGAGGTTATCTCCTTCTCATCGTTTAATGTGTCATATAATACTTATCTGACCATGCAAACCACCTGTAAAACATCTCACTAACCTCCTATGAGGACACTGAAACACTCTCCACCTCATCATCAGGCTCACAGTACTATGCACAACATAACTGTATAGTCTCAAACCCTTAGCCTTGGACAAACGTATGAAGTGAAAGAACTCCAAGACACAGTTTGATGATTGCACAGTCCCATACTCTATATTCCAACATAAACTAATTGGGAGTTGCTTAGGCAAATATGAAGTGCTTTACTTTACTGAAGTAGTGTTGAATGAGTGACAAGGAATAGTGGTGGTTGAGGTAGAAGAAACGTGCCACCAGCAGCCAGATAGAACAGTAGGTGCTGGTGTCTCAGAGGGAGATTTACTCTCACACATTTCATTCTGACTGACCTTCAGCTGGAATGAATAGACCGCTAAAAGTCCCACAAAAAGTTTCTCTACCAAACCATCATGAAAAAGAATACAAGCTGTTTCGGAGCCTGGATGGTGATGGTGCAAATTCTCTCAAGTTCTGAGAATGAGTCTCTACAGAAAATGAAGAACCCCTTGCTTCCATGACCAGTGACACCTCTTTGATTATGGAACATAGTCAGTCAATCTGCTTTCCTGCCCATCGGATTGGTTGATTTTCCATTTAGACGAGTCACCAATGAATGACTGAATGCGCTGACAATACATGTAGATGTATGGAACCATTCAAGGGCCATTCAAGGGCCTATGATGTAGACATCCAGCACTACCTCATAGAAAGTCCACAGAGGCCTCAGATACCACTGTTCCATATTGAGTGACTTTTAAAGTAAACTGGGAAAGCATTACTATTCCCCTCAATAATACAGTTAGCCACAGAAGACTATATTACTGGAGCAAAGGCCAACGAAAACAGGTCACAATAAAAAGCTAACCAGGGAGTGATGTTGAACAGAAAAGTGGCATTTCACAGAGTTAGATTTCATAGACCCTTCCTCTCTTCTCATAAGTCATATTTCAACCGCTGCTGAATCCGCTGTTGTCATGTACTTTTGGTTTTCCTGTGGTATTACCCACTGTTGACTTTACATTTTATTTTATTTTCTCTCGTTGGATAGTTAAAGTGTTCATAAGGGTCTGGTTATGAGGCGAATGAGTGCTACTCTGAAGAGGTGCATCGGGAGGAAACCAAATGGCTGCAGGTGGTCATTTCTAGCTTATCACGAGCACAACTGTGTTCTGAACACAACTTCAGTGTATTCCCCCATATTCTCGCCAGTGGCTTCATCCGTATGCTGCTGTGTTTCGTCACGGTTCATCAACGAGGACCCATGTTCAGACAAACCGTATTCAGAGAACCCATGTGGTTGTACAGACAACATTTGCTCGTCTCATGTTTGTAAGAGATCTGAGAACTCCGGCCCAGGCTGAATGTCTCAGGAGGGTGTTCAGTCAAACTCACAAACAGACATGTGTTTGATACTGGCACACAAACAGATGGCTGCCATTGATGTACTGAGCAGAACTAGTGCCTCCTATCCTCCTCAGCATCCTCATTCATTTGCCTTTTTCTTCCTCGCTTTCTTTCCTCCTCTTCTTCGTTTCCTGACAGGGCCGATGTGCCGCCTGCTCAGGCAAGTTTTATGGCCGTCAGAAACTCCAGGGGCCAGGCCGCTTTTCCTTCCAGTGGAGAGTGAGTCAGGCCTGTAGGAGCCATTACAGTCAGCAGTTCTGCCTTGGCTTCCCCGGGCCCAGCGCCAGAACTCTTGGGTTCAAAGGCTGTTATGCAATGGTGTACCTCAACCCTCAACCCAATACCTCACAAAATTCAGGGGGTTTTATGAGGTTGAGTAAATTTGTATGAAATATTTTGGAGCTGATCTGTCCTCAGATCAGTGCCATGGGGCTTTGAGAGGCACTGAGGTGCTCGGGTTGGGCTCTTTAAAGAGCCCTAAATGGGAAAGCTGCCTGGGGCAGATCTGGGATCAGATTGTGTAGGGCTCTGTATGCAGTGTGCACACTTTCTAGTTTTAGTTCATGAAACCTTGATTCTAGAATATCTATCTCAAATACATGATTGTTCTTGTGATTCAATAATCTATGTTTGCTTTTATGTATCTATGCTTGACAAAACAACGTTCCATTCTGTGCATGAAGAACCATATTTTACGAGTTAACCTGCAAAGCCGGAAACTCCCCAGTCCTATTTGATTGAATATGGCCCGTAGTGTAGTGGAGTCAGATGAAAAGCATGTGGGCCCACCGTTGTTAACATTAACCATCCAGAGAGATTAGGTTGCACACCGATTCACCTCTTCCTTTCCAAGGGAGGATTGTGTGGAGCCCAAGCAGCAAGAATGTCAGTTGGGCACAGAGAGAAAGTCCTGGAAAAGTACTGATTCTATAGCATCCCATACGGTTTATACTGAATTAAAGTCTTGTCGTAATCCAACATTATATAACCAACAGTTTCTCTTCATAGGGCTGTGGACAACGTGTCCTTCGTTTCCATGGTGAAGCTCCCCAAAATAAGAGCTGAGCATTCCGAGTTATGGAAACCAAGGAAACACCTGACAATCTTGTGTCTGATCATGTAGCATAAAAATGATGAAGACGATGTTTTCATTCTGCGGTTCCAAAAACAAAGTCTTGGAGAACATTAAGATGAAATATCATCGCCACAATTATTTTGGGTTATGTAATCAAGAGACTAGATAATGATATTTGTGGCAGACTACGCACCGCGCTGGCAAGTGAGATGAAACAGCGTGTATCAGGTTTGTCATTTGTGTTATTGTTAGTATTTATCAAACGGTGATAAGCGGGAGGCTGTAGAAATGTACAATAGTTGATGATGGATTGGAGTCGTGAGGTTGGACTACCAAATCCTGAAGTTGAGGACGTGTCTTATCCAATAATGTGTTTCCCAAATGCTTCTCTCTCTCTCTCTCTCTCTCTCTCTCTCTCTCTCTCTCTCAGAAAATATGTTTCAGGGCAACAAATGAATTCCATAAACTATGTCGGCACAGGAAACCGTTTATTTATGAAATGTTAGCTGCTAGAGTTTCTAGAGTTGTCATACTGTATCTCAAGGTCACCAAAGTCGCAAAAAACACCACGAACACATTTGACAAAGTCAAAGTAGTTCTTAGAACAATGCCATCAATAACTGACAACATTAGTCAAAAACTGGCACCCAAAGCCCGCTTAAGTGAAAGCTTCACTAACTTCCTCTGTAAGAAGTCATAGAAACAGGTGCATAGAAATCCCACAGGTCAGGTTCAACATCAATCAATCCTAATAGCTATCCATAAAGGAAGGAAGGGAGGGAGGAACTCTCTCTCTCTCTCTCTCTCTCTCTCTCTCTCTCTCTCTCTCTCTCTCTCTCTCTCTCTCTCTCTCTCTCTCTCTCTCTCTCTCTCTCTCTCTCTCTCTCTCTCTCTCTCTCTCTCTCTCTCTCTCTCTCTCTCTCTCTCTCTCTCTCTCTCTCTCTCTCTCTCTCTCTCTCTCTCTCTCTCTCTCTCTCTCTCTCTCTCTCTCTCTCTCTCTCTCTCTCTCTCTCTCTCTCTCTCTCTCTCTCTCTCTCTCTCTCTCTCTCTCTCTCTCTCTCTCTCTCTCTCTCTCTCTCTCTCTCTCTCTCTCTCTCTCTCTCTCTCTCTCTCTCTCTCTCTCTCTCTCTCTCTCTCTCTCTCTCTCTCTCTCTCTCTCTCTCTCTCTCTCTCTCTCTCTCTCTCTCTCTCTCTCTCTCTCTCTCTCTCTCTCTCTGTGTGTGTGTCCTGTCATCCTGCGTAGCCAAGACACAGTTACTCTTCTTCCTGAGCTGTTTGTTCTGCAGCAGCTGCCCGCAACCCTATCCCAGGGTGTTTCTGTTTTCCATGGAGCATTGTGAGGAGCACTCCGGGGGCTATGGCTGTCACAACAGGCCGTAAACCATCCACTCTGTCCTCACGTGGAGAGCAATGGGACCACTCACCATCAAGGACAGACAGACAGACAGACAGACCCAGGGTTGAGTTCACTAAGGGAAAAGAAAAAGAGTCTTTGGACAAGTACTTTTTTCCTAACGGACTCATCAGAGAGGGTTGACTGACACCTGAGAGACACAAGGATCAACACAACAACATAACAAAAACAGAGTACGAGAAGCAGTCTCTCTGAGAACACACAACATAATGACATCGTTGCTGAAAACCGTAGCCCTATAGACTTACAGTAATCTACACCAAGCAGAAAGTATAGGCTTTCTGCCCCAGTAAATATCTAATCACAGTTGGCAACAACAACAAAACAGTTCTACATAAGACATTTCCCTCCATGATTTTGGTCTTTAAGCTGAAGATCCTTAAAGCTCTGTGGTTAAGACATGTGAGTGGATGGTGTAGATTTCCTTCTGCCTAAACAATCCATTGAATGAATGACCCTAAAGCTGATATTATAAGCATTTAGCAGACATTTTCCAAGCCTGGACATGAAATTAAACTCTTCCAGGTCTCCAAGGTCATATATCAGAGAAGGATTATGTCATACTAATAGGTCACAATAAAGTAGTTAATGGTGCATGAAATAACCTAAAGGCTAAATGTTGAATTGCATAACGTGGCCTATCCATTGTCTTCTAGACCTCCCCAAAGACAGGATGAACATCCTCAGGGATTCAAGAGAATACGGTTCCACAGTTTCTGTTACCATAGAGATACAGTAGGTGTTTTTAATTCTGTGCATATTACAACGTAGGAGTCACAACGACATGGGTAATGTTGACACTAGCATAATGATGAGATCTTTGAGCTTTTGTCTTTTCTCTGGGTTATCCTCAGTGGCTAAAACCATTTGGAAATGAATTAGGGGACACATTCATACAGGCCCAATGCATTATGGTCCACCAGTACCTACCTTTCTAATGTTTTCGTGAGAATGTGTCACCAACTTCAAACTTGGCCAGACAAAATGTCTTTGTACACACCAATTCATTTTATTTTTAGTTCAGCTGCAGCCCGTTTGTTTAATCAGGCTCTGAACAATATTCCTGCAGGCGCATCATTACACTTCCAAGTGCTTTAGAGAATTCATTCATATTCATTGACCTTAGACGAGTGCAAAAATGTACAGAAAGGCTGAGAGGACATGGCCAACAAGGAAGTGGTGAGGGTGTCAAGGAATCGAAAGGGGATCCTTTACGTCCACTACACTGTATCAATAAACCGTTACCTCTGTCAAACAACACTTTTCTATGTGTCCATAAAGTTGGTTAGGAAAAAAACTACAAACTTCATCAAAATCATGCAGTTTCAGACTCTTTCCCCAAAACAATCAGAGACTGGTGCTGGAAAACCAAAATAGCCCACTCTGCATTCCTTGGACACCCGGGATCATTTTTTCACACATTTGACACAACCCAGCGAGGGTTCGTTAAAAAGGTTGTAACAAACTTTCCATCCGTGTATGGAAATGTAATCATTATGGGAATAAACATTTACACTGAGAGGCAGTAATAGTGGCTGTTTTGTTACCTTATCAGGCTAGTGTGGTATTACAAGTTTGACTCTGCCAATGGGCAGAGCGTCACCTATCACTCTTTAAGAGAGAGAGAAAGAGAGAGAGAGAGAGAGAGCCCAGTGTCATGTGTTCTCCTCCTGAACTCAATGTGGTTTCTATTAGAAGTCTTATCTCAGCCTGGCCTGTTCTGAATCTGATCTGAAGAATGAGGCTTTTCTTTGATCCAATTCAGGAGAGAGAGAAGGAGAAAAAACCTGTTTCCTTATGAAGGGGTTTGAAATGTCAAACTCTGACACACTGTCCCGAGAGTGAGGCCAGTGGAATATTCACTAGCAAAGGGAAAAAAAACTCACACCAAGCTAACTCAAACCAATACGTTACCAAATTATAACTCACGTCATGTGACCAGATAAAGACTGGAGCAGCAGCTTCCCTATTGGCAGAAGAGTTGAGACGTTCCTTAAAAGAAAAGGTGGTAAATCCTCCCATAGCCCTGATTGTTCCACCACCCTTGTCTCCAATAACAACAGGGCCTTGGAAAAGGTAGAAGGGAAAAAGACGTCATCATGAGTGATTTATTGTCGCAAATGTTCACTGTTTTAAGAATCTCTGTCCTCACCTCAATCAATCAATCACATGTATTTATAAAGACTTTGTTACATCAGCAGATGTCACAAAGTGCTGTACAGAAACACAGCCTAAAACCCCAAACAGCAAGCAATGCAGATGTGGAAGCACAGTTGCTAGGAAAAACTCCCTAGAAAGGGAGGAACCTAGGAAGAAACCTAGAGAGGAACCAGGTTCTGAGGGGTGGCCAGTCCTCTTCTGGCTGTGCAGAGTGGAGATTACAAGAGTACGTGGCCATTTAAGGCCACCTCACATGCAGCTTGATAAGATGTTATACTGATAGTGTGCGTCGTTCCATTGAAAGGTCTGTGTTTTGTTTCGATAAGCTACCTCAGCATACATCTACGGTTCCCTAAGAAGCAACTGTCACGACTTCCGCCGAGGTTGGCTCTCCTGCCTGTTCGGGCGGTGCTCGGCGGTCGTCGTCACCGTCCTACTAGCCACCACCGATCCCTTTTTCGTTTGTCTGTTGGTTTTGTCTTATTAGTTTCACCTGTGTGTATTTTAGTTAAATTTACGTCCTTATATGTAGTAGGTTGTCCCGCCCTTGTTTTGTGCGGGATTGTTTTGGATTCATGTATTTTGGGTTAATACGTGTGTGTTATTTTCTCCGATAATATTTTGATCCTGTGTTGGATTATTTCACCCTGCATATTTGGGTTGACCGTGTTTGGTTTTCGGAGAATAAATAACTATCGACTCACTGTAACCTGCTCTCTGCGCCTGATTCCACCCACCTTGATATTACGTGACAGAATCCCGCACCACCCATGGAATCAGCAGGAGCAGCCGCGTCTCCTCTCCCATCGATGGAGGAGAGAGTCCTCCACCACACCAGCGTGCTTCATCGGATTGGTTCTGCCATGGACCAAATGATGGAGAGGATGGATCGATGGGAGAGGAGTGGTCTTCCCACATCATCGCTAGCACCCCCTTCTCCAGCACCTCCTGTTCCTGCGACCACATCGGGCTCCGGGGCTCTTCGGTCGACACTCCCACGGGAGTATGACGGAACGGCGGCTGGGTGCCAGGGTTTCCTCCTTCAACTGGAACTATACCTGGCTACCGTGCGTCCTGCTCCCTCTGGAGAGGAGAGTGTGAGCGCCCTCGTCTCCTGCTTGACTGGGCGAGCCCTCGAGTGGGCCAACGCAGTGTGGAATGGTCCGGACTCGGCGAGGGATAATTACCCAGAGTTCACCCGCCGATTCCGAGCTGTTTTTGACCATCCACCAGAGGGTCGGGCGGCGGGTGAACGGCTGTTCCACCTGCGGCAGGAGACGAGGAGCGCACAGGACTTCGCTCTGGAGTTCAGGACCTTGGCCGCAGGAGCAGGATGGAACGACAGGGCCTTGGTCGATCATTTCAGATGCAGTCTCAGGGAGGACGTCCGCAGGGAGCTGGCATGTCGGGACACCACCTGCACACTGGATGAGCTCATTGACTTGGCTATCCGTCTCGACAATCTGCTGGCTGCCCGCGGGCGTTCGGATCAGGCCCTGTCGTTTCCACTTCCCAGCCCTCCTGCCCCTATCCCTATGGAATTAGGAGGGGCAGCTTCGAGGGGGACCGGAGGAGGAGTGTCCTCCTGCACCAGTTGTGGTCGACGAGGGCACACGTCAGACCGGTGCTGGAGGAATTCGTCTGGGAGTCGGGATGGCAGGCGGAGCACTGCTCGATCACCCCAGGTGAGTAAGCACCAGACTCACCCAGAGCCTCCTGTCGGTCATGTGTATGTATTGACTTCTTTCCCTGGGTTTTTTCCCTCTCTACAGCATAAGGCGCTAGTCGATTCAGGCGCAGCTGGGAATTTCATGGATCGTGGGCTTGCGTTAAGGCTAGGGATTCCCCTGGTGTCGTTAGACCAACCCTTCCCCGTGCACTCCTTAGATAGCCGACCATTAGGGTCAGGAGTGATTAGGGAGGCTACGGTGCCACTGGACATGGTAACGCAGGGGGATCATAAGGAGAAGATTAGTCTGTTCCTTATAGATTCACCTGCGTTTCCAGTGGTGTTGGGGGTTCCCTGGTTAGCTCAACACAATCCGGTGATTTCCTGGCGACAGGGGGCTCTTAAGGGGTGGTCAGAGGAGTGTTCAGGTAGGTGTAGAGGAGTTGCCGTTGGTGCGACTACGGTGGAGAGTCCAGACCAAGTCTCCACCGTGCGCATTCCCTCTGAATATGCCGATTTGGCTATCGCCTTCAGTAAAAGGAAGGCGACCCAATTACCACCTCATCGTCGAGAGGACTGCGTGATAAACCTTCTGGAGAACGCTGCACTTCCTAGGAGTCACGTGTATCCATTGTCCCAGGAGGAGACGGTAGCGATGGAAACATACGTTGCTGAATCGCTGAGACAGGGGTACATTCGGCCCTCCGCATCACCCGTCTCCTCAAGCTTCTTTTTTGTGAAGAAGAAGGATGGAGGTCTGCGTCCGTGCATTGATTATAGAGGTCTAAATTCCATCACAGTGGGGTTTAGTTACCCACTACCTCTCATCGCTACGGCGGTGGAATCATTTCACGGGGCGCGCTTCTTCACAAAACTGGACCTGAGGAGCGCGTATAATCTGGTGCGTATCCGGGGAGGAGATGAGTGGAAAACTGCATTTAGTACTACATCTGGTCATTATGAGTACCGCGTCATGCCATACGGGTTGAAGAATGCTCCAGCCGTCTTCCAATCCTTCGTAGACGAAATTCTCCGAGACCTGCTCGGGCAGGGAGTGGTAGTGTACATCGATGACATCTTGATCTATTCTGCCACACGCGCGGCGCATGTGTCTCTGGTGCGTAAGGTACTTGGGCGACTGCTGGAGCATGACCTGTATTGCAAGGCGGAGAAATGTGAGTTTTTCAAGCAGTCCGTTTCCTTCCTGGGATATCGTATTTCCACCTCTGGGGTGGTTATGGAGGATGACCGCGTTACAGCCGTGCGTAATTGGCCGACTCCGACCACGGTGAAAGAGGTGCAGCGGTTTTTAGGGTTTGCCAATTACTACCGGAGGTTTATCCGGGGTTTTGGTCAGGTGGCTGCTCCCATCACCTCGCTGCTGAAGGGAGGACCGGTGCGCTTGCGCTGGTCAGCAGAGGCGGGCAGAGCATTCACTCGTTTGAAGGAGCTGTTCACCAATGCGCCCGTGTTGGCGCATCCGGACCCCTCTTTAGCGTTCATAGTGGAGGTGGATGCGTCCGAGGCTGGGGTCGGAGCCGTGCTGTCCCAACGCTCGGGCGTGCCACCCAAGCTTCGCCCTTGTGCTTTCTTTTCGAGCAAGCTCAGCCCAGCGGAGCGAAACTATGATGTGGGGGACCGGGAGTTGTTAGCTGTAGTCAAGGCTCTGAAGGTGTGGAGACATTGGCTTGAGGGGGCTAAACACCCCTTTCTCATCTGGACTGACCATCGTAATCTCGAGTATATCCGGGCAGCGAAGAGACTAAATCCACGTCAGGCTAGATGGGCTATGTTTTTTACCAGGTTCCGGTTTACCCTCTCATACCGGCCAGGCTCCCAAAACACCAAAGCCGACGCGCTGTCCCGCCTCTATGATACCGAGGAGCGGCCCGTTGAGCCAGCTCCCATCATTTCACCGTCATGTCTCGTGGCACCGGTGGTATGGGAGGTGGACGCGGAGATAGAGGAGGCCTCATGGTCAGAGCCGGCCCCCCCCAACTGTCCAGTGGGAACTCAGTACGTACCGAGGGGGGTCCGGGACAAGCTGATTCGGTGGGCTCATACTCTCCCCTCATCGGGTCATCCTGGCATTGAGAGGACAGTGCGGAGTCTGAGAGGGAGATACTGGTGGCAAACGCTAGCTAAAGACGTGAGATTTTATGTCTCCTCCTGCTCAGTGTGTGCTCAGAGCAAGGCTCCTCGGCACCTTCCTAGAGGGAAATTACAACCCCTCCCCGTTCCACAACGGCCGTGGACACACTTATCGGTGGACTTTCTTACCGACCTTCCCCCGTCCCAGGGAAGTACTACGATCCTGGTCGTTGTGGACCGGTTTTCTAAGTCCTGTCGTCTCATCCCGTTGCCCGGTCTCCCTACGGCCCTGCAGACTGCTGAGGCCTTGTTTACCCATGTCTTCCGGCACTATGGGGTGCCTGAGGACATCGTTTCTGATCGGGGTCCCCAATTCACGTCCAGAGTATGGAGGGCGTTTATGGAGAGACTGGGGGTCTCGGTCAGCTTAACCTCAGGTTTTCACCCCGAGAGTAATGGGCAGGTGGAGCGCGTAAACCAAGATGTGGGCAGGTTTCTGCGGTCCTATTGCCGGGACCGGCCTGGTGAGTGGGCAAGGTATGTTCCCTGGGCTGAACTAGCCCAGAACTCCCTACGCCACTCCTCAACTAACTTGTCTCCTTTTGAGTGTGTGTTAGGTTACCAGCCGGTCCTGGCCCCATGGCATCAGAGCCAGACCGAGGTTCCTGCGGTGGAGGAATGGGTACAGCGCTCCAAGGACACCTGGAAGGCCGTTCAGGACTCACTACGGTTAGCGGGCGAACGGCAGAAGAGGAGCGCTGACCAGCACCGCAGTGAGGCCCCCGTGTTTGCACCGGGGGACAGGGTCTGGCTCTCGACCCGAAACCTGTCCCTCCGCCTGCCCTGTCGGAAGCTGGGGCCGCAGTGTGTGGGGCCGTTCAAAGTCCTGAGGAGAATAAACGAGGTGTGTTACAGGTTACAACTTCCTAGGTATTACCGTATTAACCCCTCGTTTCATGTGTCTCTCCTCAGGCCGGTGGTGGCTGGTCCCCTGCAAGAAGGTGAGGTGCCTGAGGTGCCTGAGGTCCCCCTGGACATCGAGGGGTCCCCGGCGTACACAGTTCGGGGCATTCTGGATTCGAGACGCCGGGTGGGGGGCCTACAGTACCTCGTGGACTGGGAGGGGTACGGTCCGGAGGAGAGATGCTGGGTTCCGGTGAGGGATATTTTGGACCCTTCTCTCCTGAGAGATTTCCACCGCCTCCACCCGGATCGCCCAGCACCTCGTCCTCCGGGTCGTCCTCGAGGACGGTGGCGGCGCGCTGCGGGGGCCGCGCGTCAGGGGGGGGGTACTGTCACGACTTCCGCCGAGGTTGGCTCTCCTGCCTGTTCGGGCGGTGCTCGGCGGTCGTCGTCACCGTCCTACTAGCCACCACCGATCCCTTTTTCGTTTGTCTGTTGGTTTTGTCTTATTAGTTTCACCTGTGTGTATTTTAGTTTAATTTACGTCCTTATATGTAGTAGGTTGTCCCGCCCTTGTTTTGTGCGGGATTGTTTTGGATTCATGTATTTTGGGTTAATACGTGTGTGTTATTTTCTCCGATAATATTTTGATCCTGTGTTGGATTATTTCACCCTGCATATTTGGGTTGACCGTGTTTGGTTTTCGGAGAATAAATAACTATCGACTCACTGTAACCTGCTCTCTGCGCCTGATTCCACCCACCTTGATATTACGTGACAGCAACAGCTTTTTCCTTGGCCATCTCTATCAACTGCCGACAGAGATGGCCGCCTCGCTTTGCGTTCCTAGGAAACTATGCAGTATTTTGTTTTTTTATGTGTTATTTCTTACATTGGTACCCCAGGTCATCTTAGGTTTTATTACATACAGTCGGGAGGAACTACTGGATATAAGAGCAACGTCAACACACCATCATTACGACCAGGAATATGACTTTCTCGAAGTGGATCCTGTGTTTTGCCCACCACCCAGGACAATGGATCGGATCCCAGCCGGCGAACCAATACAACGACGCCGTAAAAGGAGCAGACGAAGTCTTCTGGTCAGGCTCCGGAGACGGGCACATCGCACACCGCTCCCAAGCATACTACTCGCCAATGTCCAGTCTTTTGACAACAAGGTTGATGAAATCCGAGCAAGGGTAGCATTCCAGAGAGACATCAGAGACTGTAACGTTCTTTGCTTCACGGAAACATGGCTCACTCGACACACGCTATCGGAGCCAGCTGGTTTCTTCACGCATCACACCGACAGAAACAAGCATCTTTCTGGTAAGATTAACGAGACGTGGTGTGATCATAACAACATACAGGAACTCAAGTCCTTCTGTTCACCTGACTTAGAATTCATCACAATCAAATGTCGACCACTTTATCTACCAAGAGAATTATCTTCGATTATAATCACAGCCGCATATATTCCCCCCCAAGCAGACACATCAATGACCCTGAACGAACTTTATTTTGACTCTATGTAAACTGGAAACCACATGTCCTGAGGCTGCATTCATTGTAGCTGGGGATTTTAACAATAATCTAATAAACTAATCTGAAAACAAGACTCCCTAAATTCTATCAGCATATCGATTGTGCAACCAGGGCTGGTAAAACCCTGGATCATTGTTATTCTAACTTCCGCGATGCATATAAGGCGAGAGGGTAGTAAGTTTTAAGTTCCTCGGTGTACACATCACGGACAAACTGAATTGGTCCACCCACACAGACAGCGTCGTGAAGAAGGCGCAGCAGCGCCTCTTCAACCTCAGGAGGCTGAAGAAATTCGGCTTGACACCAAAAGTACTCACAAACATTTACAGATGCACAATCAAGAGCATCCTGTCGGGCTGTATCACCGTCTGGTACGGCAACTGCTCCGCCCACAGCCGTAAAGCAATCCAGAAGGTAGTGACAACACATCACCGGGGGCAAACTACTTGTCCTCCAAGACACCCACACCACCCGATGTCACAGGAAGGCCATAAAGATCATCAAGGACAACAACCACCCGAACCACTGCCTGTTCACCCCGCTATCATCCAGAAGGCGAGGTTAGTACAGGTGCACCAAAGCAGGGACCGAGAGACTTAAAATCAGCTTCTATCTCAAGGCCATCAGACTGTTAAACAGCCACCACTAACATTGAGTGGCTGCTGCCAACATACTGACTCAACTCCAGCCACTTTAATATTAGAAAAATTGATGTAAAAAATGTATGACTAGCCACTTTAAACAATGCCACTTAATATAATGTTTACATACCCTACATTACTCATCTCATATGTATATACTGTACTCAATACCATCTACTGCATCTTGCCTATGCTGTTCTGTACCATCACTCATTCATATATATTTATGTACATATTCTTCATTCCTTTACACTTGTGTGTATAAGGTAGTTGTTGATATTGTTAGGTTAAATTACTCATTGGTTATTACTGCATTGTTGGAACTAGAAGCACAAGCATTTCGCTACACTCGCATTAACATCTGCTAACCATGTGTATGTGACAAATAAAATTTGATTTGATTTGATTTATCTCCCTCGCTTACTGTAGTTGCTGATCTCAGAATCATCACTTATTCTCTTCAGTTTGACAATAATTCATCGTCTGTCTCTCGTTCTCTCTCACTCTCTCTCTCTCTCCGTTCTGTATTGTTTTGCAGTGTTCCCATGCTCCCCTGCTGCCTTTCAGATGTGCCCTTTGGGGGGAAATTCCAGTCATCACCCTCGATTTGTATCAAAAATAAGCTTCACCTTCTCTCTCTCTCTGTTTCTCTCTCTCTCTCTCTAATTGGGAGATAGATCCAAGGCCATCTGTAGCAAGGTGGATATTACTCAATGGAACGTGCAGACAGAATCTCTATCAGTACTTTTACAGCCACTCTGCATATCTTAATATTTTGAGTTGACATTCCACTAATTCAAAAGTCTGTAAAAACGTTGGCAGTACTGAATTAACAGTTTGACCGTGTAAACTCAGGGTTTCAAAGTAGGCACAAGGTCGCTGGGCTTAAACATGGCAAAGCTTTCATCATACACTTGTCTCCAGTGCCACCCCCTTCCTAGCAGCTAATGAGCAACAGTGTTAGAAGTCTCTCTCTCTCTCTCTCTCTCTCTCTCTCTCTCTCTCCATGTGGTTTCCCAATGAAACTAACTTCAAAAGGTTGCACCATATCTGCAGTCACTTTACTGTAGCCAGTGGGGTGCCCATACGTCTCAACAAGAGACATTAGTTTCACATTATCTCAGAGTTTGTAAAAAAATATAGTAGATACTGAAGTAACATTTTCCATCCTAAACAAAGTATGTTTTTTATGTTGTGTTCATACCCTCATAAAACAATACAATGATAATGTAATGATGACATTGGATCCTAATGTTGACATGAGTTTGTATGTCGTTGAGTTTTATGATTCCCTGGTGGACCTCATTCAGTTGGCTCTCTTCGGTTTGATAAAAACAGGCTATGAAAGTCCCTGTAGTCCCTTGAATTATCTCTGTTCTAGAGCCAAACTGGCAGAAAATAGGGAAGCACGTCACTACGAAGACCACACCACATCAGAAACATCTTAAGGCTTCTGATCAGGATCCAAAAGTTACAAATTGATCTCTACAGTACAGTTCCCCTAATTTTATGCAAAGACAATCAGTTCTTGTCATTACCGACCAACCAAATGACACGCCCAGTATTCTTCATCTAAGCATTGAAAAGGATTTCCCCCTCTTTTTTTTGTATTCTCTCAAGATGGGACAAGGTGAAATTGTTCAGAACATGGTTTTGTTTGACGTTCATTGGAGTGTATGGTGGTGACAACAGTTGCTCTCTCAGCACTGGGATTATGGCAGAAGGAAACTGTTGTTTCAGCCTTTCTTCTCTTCCTCATTGCCGGCACAGCCAACGTGTTGAGAGATACCCCAAGATGAGTGACAGGCCAGGCACCGTGCCAACGGAAACCATGCTCTCTGTGTGTACATACACACACAATGTGCAGTATACACACACATAAAGCAATAGAACACACATGTACTTAATTAATTCATACACACAGACACACAAGTAACTGCCAAAATAAAGGAAACTCCAACATAAAGTGTCTTAATAGGGCGTTGGGTCACAACAAGCCAGAACAGCTTCAAAGCACCTTGGCATAGATTCTACAAGTGTCTGGAATTCTATTGGAGGGATGTGATATCATTCTTCCATGAGAAATTCCATCATTTGGTGTTTTGTTGATGGTGGTGGAAAACTTTGTCTCAGGCGCTACTCAAGAATCTTCCATAAGTGTTCAATTGGGTTAAGATCTGGGGGCTGAGACGGCCATGGCATATGTTTACATCAAACCATTCAGTGACCACTCGTGCCCTCTGGATGGTAGCATTGTCATCCTATGGGGGCATAGCCATGGTAGCCAAAACAATGGCCTGCATAGTATTTTTATACATGACCCTAAGCATTTTGGGACTGCTTAATTAACTCAGGAACCACACCTGGGTGGAAGCACCTGCTTTCAATATACATTGTATCTCTCATTTTGTCACGTTCTGACCTTAGTTCCTTTTTTTTGTCTTTGTGTTAGGTTGGTCAGGGTGGGGGTGGGTAGTCTATGTTCTTTTTTCTATGTTATATTTCTATGTGTTTGGCCTAGTATGGTTCTCAATCAGAGGCAGGTGTCGTTCGTTGTCTCTGATTGAGAATCATACTTAGGTAGCCTGTTTTCCCCATTTTGGTTGTGGGTGTTTAATTTCTGTTTAGTGTCTGTTCACCTGGCAGAACTGTTTCGTTTTCGCTTCTTATTATTTTGTGTAGTGTTCAGTTTGTTCAATTAAAACATGACGAACACTTACCACGCTGCATTTTGGTCCTCCTCTCCTTCCACAAATGAGAAGCGTTACACATTTACTCTAGTGTTTCCATTATTTTGGCAGTTACCTGTACATTCTCAATGTCATTCGCTGCCCAATACACAGTCAGTTTAGCCAATAATCGTGCTCATACCCTGATTGTTCACGGTACACGTGCAGTGAGAAGGATAGCAGTAGCCCAGACACATGCAGCCTGATTCTCAGAGCATACTTATTTTCACTGCTAAATATCAGACAAGGAAAAAGCCAATGAAGGAATGCATGTTATGAAAGAGGGGGTGCTGGGACCTGCCTGTCTGCAGAGAGGGACTGCCAACCCCCTAAGCACTTTAAGATGCACTTCATTCATTCCTTACCATGGAAACACCATGCAGGAGACAGCGAGCACTGAACAGTTCAGACCCAGACCATGTAGGCAGGAAGTGATCGTATAAAACAAGGGGATTGTTGAATTTACTGGCTTCTGATTGGTGGATTAAGAGGGCTCTGATAGCTGTAGGCCAATCATCACCTGTCATAGAGTTGATTCTGTACTGTATCCAATCCCTATGCAGACTGGAACCTGAACCTGAGGCTGATTTAGATGTCTCCGTGTTTGTGCTCTCTGATCATGACACACTACTACAGGTACTCCTGTGGAGAAGACTTCTTAACACCCAGTCTACTGTAATGTCCAACCATACCTGGCCTACTATACACTGTGCTTCAGTTCTTCAGTATAACTGGTAAAGAGCCCTCTAGTGGTAGAGAGGGTAAGAGAGGAGATCAACACTACCAGAGTTAGTACAGGTACACTATATACAGTGCCTTGCGAAAGTATTTGGCCCCCTTGAACTTTGCGACCTTTTGCCACATTTCAGGCTTCAAACATAAAGATATAAAACTGTCTTTTTTTGTGAAGAATCAACAACAAGTGGGACACAATAATGAAGTGGAACGACATTTATTGGATATTTCAAACTTTTTTAACAAATCAAAAACTGAAAAATTGGGCGTGCAAAATTATTCAGCCCCCTTAAGTTAATACTTTGTAGCGCCACCTTTTGCTGCGATTACAGCTGTAAGTCGCTTGGGGTATGTCTCTATCAGTTTTTCACATCGAGAGACTGAAATTTTTCCCCATTCCTCCTTGCAAAACAGCTCGAGCTCAGTGAGGTTGGATGGAGAGCATTTGTGAACAGCAGTTTTCAGTTCTTTCCACAGATTCTCGATTGGATTCAGGTCTGGACTTTGACTTGGCCATTCTAACACCTGGATATGTTTATTTTTGAACCATTCCATTGTAGATTTTGCTTTATGTTCTGGATCATTGTCTTGTTGGAAGACAAATCTCCGTCCCAGTCTCAGGTCTTTTGCAGACTCCATCAGGTTTTCTTCCAGAATGGTCCTGTATTTGGCTCCATCCATCTTCCCATCAATTTGAACCATCTTCCCTGTCCCTGCTGAAGAAAAGCAGGCCCAAACCATGATGCTGCCACCACCATGTTTGACAGTGGGGATGGTGTGTTGCTTTTACGCCAAACATAACGTTTTGCATTGTTGCCAAAAAGTTCAATTTTTGTTTCATCTGACCAGAGCACCTTCTTCCACATGTTTGGTGTGTCTCCCAGGTGGCTTGTGGCAAACTTTAAACAACACTTTTTATGGATATCTTTAAGAAATGGCTTTCTTCTTGCCACTCTTCCATAAAGGCCAGATTTGTGCAATATACGACTGATTGTTGTCCTATGGACAGAGTCTCCCACCTCAGCTGTAGATCTCTGCAGTTCATCCAGAGTGATCATGGGCCTCTTGGCTGCATCTCTGATCAGTCTTCTCCTTGTATGAGCTGAAAGTTTAGAGGGACGGCCAGGTCTTGGTAGATTTGCAGTGGTCTGATACTCCTTCCATTTCAATATTAGCGCTTGCACAGTGCTCCTTGGGATGTTTAAAGCTTGGGAAATCTTTTTGTATCCAAATCCGGCTTTAAGCTTCTTCACAACAGTATCTCGGACCTGCCTGGTGTGTTCCTTGTTCTTCATGATTCTCTCTGCGCTTTTAACGGACCTCTGAGACTATCACAGTGCAGGTGCATTTATACGGAGACTTGATTACACACAGGTGGATTGTATTTATCATCATTAGTCATTTAGGTCAACATTGGATCATTCAGAGATCCTCACTGAACTTCTGGAGAGAGTTTGCTGCACTGAAAGTAAAGGGGCTGAATAATTTTGCACGCCCAATTTTTCAGTTTTTGATTTGTTAAAAAAGTTTGAAATATCCAATAAATGTCGTTCCACTTCATGATTGTGTCCCACTTGTTTTTGATTCTTCACAAAAAAATACAGTTTTATATCTTTATGTTTGAAGCCTGAAATGTGGCAAAAGGTCGCAAAGTTCAAGGGGGCCGAATACTTTCGCAAGGCACTGTATATACAAAAGTATGTGGACACTCATTCAAATTAGTGGATTCAGTGCTGACAGGTGTATAAAATCGAGCACACATCTCCATAGACGAACATTGTCAGCAATGGTTGAAAAAGTACGCAATTGTCATACTTGAGTAAAAGTATAGATACCTTAATAGAAAGTTACTAAAGTAAAAGGGAAAGTTACCCAGTAAAATACTACTTCAGTAAAAGTATTTGATTCTAAATATACATAAGTATCAAAAGTAAATGTAATTGATCAAATATTCTTAAGTATCAAAAGTAAAAGTATAAATCATTTCATATTCCTTATATTAAGCAAAGCAGCATTTTCCTGGTTTGAACATTTATGGAAAGCCAGGGCCACACTCCAACACAGAATTTAGAAAATATGCGTTTGTGTTCAGTGAGTCCGCCAGATCAGAGGCAGTAGGGATGACCACGTATTCTCTTGTAAGTGTGTGAATTGGACCATTTTCCTGTCCTGCTAAGCATTTAAAATGTAATGAGTACTTTTGGGTGTCAGGGAAAATGTAGGGAGTAAAAAGTACATTGTTGTCTTTAGGAATGTAGTGAAGTAAAAGTAAAATTTGTCAAAAATATAAATAGTAAGGTAAAGTACAAATACCCCAAAAAACGACTTTAGTAGTACTTCAAAGTATTTCTACTGAAGTATTTCACGCCACTGATTTTCAGTAGAATGGCCTTACTGAAGAGTTCAGTGACTTTCAACTTGGCACCGTCATAGGATGCTACCTTTCCAACAAGTCAGTTCGTCAAATTTCTACCCTGCTAGAGCTGCCCCGTTCAACTGTAAATGCTGTTATTGTGAAGTGGAAACGTCTAGGAGCAACAACGGCTCAGCCACAAAGTGGTAGGCCACACAAGCTCACAGAACGGGACCACCGAGTGCTGAAAATTGTCTGTCCTCTATTTCCAAACTGACTCTGGAAGCAACGTCAGCGGAATAACTGTTCATCATGAGCTTCATGAAATGGGTTTCCATGGCCGAGCAACCGCGCACAAGCCTAAGGTCACCATGCGCAATGCCAAGTGTCGGCTGGAGTAGTGTAAAGCTCAACGACGTTGGAGCAGTGGAAACGCGTTCTCTGGAGTGATGAATCACGCTTCACCATCTGGTAATTCCACAGACGAATCTGGGTTTGGTGGATGCCAGGAGAACTCTACCTGCCCCAATACATAGTGCCAACTGTAAAGTTTGGTGAAGGATGAATAATGGTCTGGGGCTGTTTTTCATGGTTCTGGCTTGGCCCCTTAGTTCCAGTGAATGGACATTTTAAGGCTACAGCATACAGTGAGATTCTAGATGATTCTGTGCTTCCAACTTTGTGGCAACAGTTTTGGGAAGGCCTTTTCCTGTTTCAGCATGACAATGCCCCCGTGCACAAAGCGAAGTCCATACATAAATGGTTTGTTGAGATCTGTGTATGGATGAACTTGACCGGCCTGCACAGAGCCCTGACGTCAACTCCATCTAACACCTTTGGGATGAATTGGAATGCCAACTGCGAGCCAGGCCTAATCGCCAAATATCAGTGCCCGACCTCACTAATGCTCTTGTGGCTGAAGTCCCTGCAGCAATGTTCCAACTTCAAGTGGAATGCCTTCCCAGAAGAGTGGAGGCTGTTATAGCAGTAAAAGGGGAGACCAACTCCATATTAATACCTATGATTTTGGAATGAGATGTTTGATGAGCATGTGTCCACATACTTTTGGTCCTTGGTACTTATGGCCCTATATCAGGGGTCAGATTTGTTTTCAAATCTTTGTGATTAAGAAGTAGCATGGGTGTGATAGAAACATTGCTTATTTACCTGGTTTGTTTGATATTAATAGTTAACAATTAATACTTAACAAATAGGAAGACATTTCTGTTCTGTTTAATTCTGTGTTTCTGTAAAGAGATGGTTTCCACTCTAGCTTCCTGCAGTTAGTCTGGGCGTATGGTCAAGAAAAAAATGGGTTTTGCTAGAGATAGCTTGAGCTGACAATGACTTGATGATATAAACCTAAAGTTGGCATTCCATAGACAAGATGTGGTGTGTGTGTGTGACCCGAGATAGAGATAGCCTGGAAGAGTTTAGAACAACATCTCATTGTCTCATCATCCTGGCATCTGGGAAACTAAGCCGGGTTGGAAGTAAGACAACACACCGTGCAGATAACCAGGAGATGGACCAAGGTGGCTTATAGGAAGGTTGGAACCAGTCTGACTAACATCCATTTTTAGGTCCTATGTAAGATCTGTTTTTTCATTTTCAGTTGCATTTTCAGTCATTATTGCAATAATTAATGGATATTGAATAAAGATGATTGTTTGAAGAAATGACAAAAGTCTCTCTCACTTGATTAGAACATTCCACGACATGGGTCAGTTGTCAAAGGTCAGTAACATCCATTGTGAGATATGTAGTTTATTTTACCATTTTAGGGGAGAATCTGCCCACGGGAGATTCGGGAGGAAGAGAAGAATGTCCTTCAGAGGACACTGTGCAGCAGTGCTGTAAGAGTGAACCATCTCCTTCAGCACCTCTTCACTCGTGGCCAAATCCTTGAAAGGGGGATGCTCACAGAGCACATTTGTATCTTTACTTCATTATCCGGAATACATGAATAATAAACGTTCCTCTCTGAGTGTGCTTTATGTTATCCTGAATAAATTAATAAGAAACGTTCCTCTCTGAGTGTACTTTATGTTATCCTGAATAAATTCATAATAAACGTTCCTCTCTGAGTGTACTTTATGTTATCCTGAATTAATTCATAATAAACGTTCCTCTCTGACTGTGCTTTATGTTATCCTGAATAAATTCATAATAAACGTTCCTCTCTGAGTGTGCTTTATGTTATCCTGAATAAATTCATAATAAACGTTCCTCTCTGAGTGTGCTTTACTTTATCCTGAATAAATTCATAATAAACGTTCCTCTCTGAATGTACTTTATGTTATCCTGAATAAATTCATAATAAACGTTCCTCTCTGAATGTACTTTATGTTATCCTGAATAAATTCATAATAAACGTTCCTCTCTGAATGTACTTTATGTTATCCTGAATAAATTCATAATAAACGTTCCTCTCTGAATGTACTTTATGTTATCCTGAATAAATTCATAATAAACGTTCCTCTCTGAGTGTGCTTTATGTTATCCTGAATAAATTCATAATAAACGTTCCTCTCTGACTGTGCTTTACTTTATCCTGAATAAATTCATAATAAACGTTCCTCTCTGAGTGTACTTTATGTTATCCTGAATTAATTCATAATAAACGTTCCTCTCTGAGTGTACTTTATGTTATCCTGAATAAATTCATAATAAACGTTCCTCTCTAAGTGTGCTTTATGTTATCCTGAATAAATTCATAATAAACGTTCCTCTCTGACTGTGCTTTATGTTATCCTGAATAAATTCATAATAAACGTTCCTCTCTAAGTGTACTTTATGTTATCCTGAATAAATTCATAATAAACGTTCCTCTCTGACTGTGCTTTCTCATTTGAAGGATAATACATAGACAATGTTTGCGATTATAGCATCACAATTTGGAAATTCACTGCAAGGACTTGTCTTTAAATTGTGTGTCTGTGCGTTTGTATAACCTTTATGGACATGGTGTACTTTGATGATGGTGTTGGGCAGGCCTAGAGCCAGGATGTGATTAGCCATGGGTAGAGGCTCCGAGCGGTGCTTCTAACACCGATCCACTCTTAAACCTCAGCACCGTCAAAGCAAGCAAGGATGTTACACCACTCAATATCACTTTGGGTAGGACAAGCAAAAAGGGAATTGGGTCAAAATGAATGGAGACAAGGGAACACCTTTTACGTGGCCAAGGTCATCAGGATATTGCTTTAAATTAAAGGTATGGCGATTTTTCAAGGGAGTGAGACACTTAACGCTGCAATATGTAAGTTTGTGGGCGACACAACCAAATTCACATATAAATGAGTTATAAATCCGTCATTCTAATTTTAAAAAAGTCTAAGAAGTGGTAGATCTGTTCTGTTCATGCTATTTCTATGCTTCCTGTTCTTAAGTTTTGTTTTTGCGTCTTTTACTTTCCTTTTTGTACACCAGCTCCAAACAGCTGAAAATACAATATTTTTGCTTGTGGAAAATATATTTCAACAGCGGTTTAGATGGTACAATGATTCTCGACACTATACTTGCTTATTTTGTCACATAAACTGAAATTAAACGAACTATTAGAACTTTAACAACCAGGAAATGGTGGAGCGATTTCTGCATAGTGCAAGTTAAAGCTAACACTTCTTTATTAAAAAGAACTCTACTCACTACACTATGTCTTCCTGTGTTTCAAAACACAAGGAGAGGAAAACAGGAAGTGAACTGGCCCATCTGGACCATCAAAGGGATGATTCACTTATCTATTGGCGTCATGGCATTCACATCATTGGAGAAGTACTACATGATCAGATTTGAGCTACACCCGATGACCTTTCCACTAGTACTGAATCCCAAGCAAATGCACAGCTGGTTGATAAATCTCCTCTTTGCATGGTAACACAACTGACGTGCATGTAGTTCAGTGACTCGACTGTGTCCCAACTGGGACCCCTTAGTAAGACTTGATATCACTGTTTTCTATCGGTGCTATGGATACTTAGAGACTATGCATGGGGGAGAGCTGTTATTAAAGCCATTGTGGTTTTGGAAGTAGAATGGCATAGCTAACATATCATCCAGTGGAAGTCATTTTCTATGTCTTTTGGGAGTCTATTGAATATGCCGTAATTTTCCAGTCCACGCATGGGTTCACTTGTTTGAAGGTTCCATAAATTATCTAGACAAGAAGTTCACACCCAATAGTGGAGTTGTACAGAGAAGAAAAAGAAATCAGAGGGTTATCCTTGTTTCCAGGGGGGTGGAGTAAAACCACTGAAACATCTCAGAGGGGATATGGGTGTTCCATGCAAGGGTTAAATCAAATCAAATCAAATGTATTTGTCACATACACATGGTTAGCAGATGTTAATGCGAGTGTAGCGAAATGCTTGTGCTTCTAGTTCCGACAATGCAGTAATAACCAACAAGTAATTTAACCTAACAATTCCAAAACTACTACCTTATACACACAAGTGAAAAGGGATAAAGAATATGTACATAAAGATATATGAATGAGTGATGGTACAGAACGGCATAGGCAAGATGTAGTAGATGGTATAGAGTACAGTATATACATATGAGATGAGTAATGTAGGGTATGTAAACAAAGTGGCATAGTTTAAAGTGGCTAGTGATACATGTATTACATAAAGATGCAGTAGATGATATAGAGTACAGTATATACATATACATATGAGATGAGTAATGTAGGGTATGTAAACATTATATTAAGCAACGTTGTTTAAAGTGGCTAGTGATATATTTTTACATCAATTTCCATCAATTTAAATTATTAAAGTGGCTGGAGTTGAGTCAGTGTGTTGGCAGCAGCCACTCAATGTTAGTGGTGGCTGTTTAACAGTCCGTTGGCCTTGAGATAGAAGCTGTTTTTCAGTCTCTCGGTCCCTGCTTTGATGCACCTGTACTGACCTCGCCTTCTGGATGATAGCAGGGTGAACAGGCAGTGGCTCGGGTGGTTGTTGTCCTTGATGATCTTTATGGCCTTCCTGTGACATCGGGTGGTGTAGGTGTCTTGGAGGGCAGGTAGTTTGCTCCCGGTGATGCGTTGTGCAGAGCCTTACGGTTGTGGGCGGAGCAGTTGCCGTACCAGGCGGTGATACAGCCCGACAGGATGCTCTCGATTGTGCATCTGTAGAAGTTTGTGAGTGCTTTTGGTGACAAGCCAAATTTCTTCAGCCTCCTGAGGTTGAAGAGGCGCTGCTGCGCCTTATTCATGATGCTGTCTGCGTGGGTGGATCAATTCAGTTTGTCCGTGATGTGTACGCCGAGGAACTTAAAACTTACTACCCTCTCCACTACTGTCCCGTCGATGTGGATAGGGGGGTGCTCCCTCTGCTGTTTCCTGAAGTCCACAATCATCTCCTTTGTTTTGTTGACGTTGAGTGTGAGGTTATTTTCCTGACACTACACTCTGAGGGCCCTCACCTCCTCCCTGTAGGCCGTCTCGTCGTTGTTGGTAATCAAGCCTACCACTGTAGTGTCGTCCGCAAACTTGATGATTGAGTTGGATGCATGCATGGCCACGCAGTCGTGGGTGAACAGGGAGTACAGGAGAGGGCTCAGAACGCACCCTTGTGGGGCCCCAGGGTTCTTGGGGCGGCCCGTCAGGAAGTCCAGTACCCAGTTGCACAGGGCGGGGTCGAGACCCAGGGTAGCTACACTGTTTGGTCATGTTTCCGGCCCTGGTTAAAAGCAGTGGTTCGTGCTTTCAGTTTCACGCGAATGCTGCCATCAATCCACGGTTTCTGGTTTGTGAATGTTTTAATCGTTGCAATGGGTACAACATCGTCAATGCACTTTCTAATGAACACGCTCACCGAATCAGCGTATCCGTCAATGTTGTTGTTGGACGCAATGCGGAACATATCCCAATCCACCTGATCGAAGCAGTCTTAAAGCGTGGAATCAGATTGGTTGGTTAGACATGTTTTGTCCAAGAACATGCACAACATTGGACTTTAATTACTGTAAGTCATTGTTACTTTAAATCATTGTAAGCCTCTACACTGAGTAAATATCTTTCTTAAGTGTGACCTTAGCTGTGTGGTAAGGTTACTTGTCACTCTGTATTTAAGTGAGCAGTCTGCCTGGCTGTGTCCAACGCAGGCAGACTGCCAATCTCAAAGATTACCTAAATGTCAACTTCATTCAGCATGGAGCGATCTGTGTGCCAAGAATGTTTGCACCTCAAATATACAGAGCAAAAGCAAAGGAATGTTATTGACATTGGCCACTTTACTTTCATCCCAGAACAAATCAATACTGTACAGCAACTCAATATTAGGAAGGTGTTCCTAATGTTTGGTATACTCAGTGTACAATGATATCAAGGCTTGATAAATATAGATTTGCTTGATAAAATGACATATGCATTATAATATTGTAAAAAATATTGCCATTTTATTACAAAAAGTGTCTGTGGGCTTTCAACCAGTAAGTCTAACATACACAACACAGATCATAACACCATTCTCTTGTTAATCTCTGAACTATGAGAAAACATAGAAAACACATCAACAGAGACAACGTACACATTTAACCCCTTTTTCAATGGGTCGAGGACATTTGGTTTATCAAAACATGTGGATGAAAACAGTCGACTCCTGATATATACAAAGGCTTGGGATTGTCATGGTTGCTTGGGATCGTCATGGATACGTGGACTAACCCAAAGCAGCAGATGTCAGATTTGAGAAATGAGAAAACTCAGAGAAACATGTCTTCATGGGCTATTGGCTATGGCCAAAAGGGGTTACTAACAATCACAATTCCAGTATATCAATCTATATTCATTCCAACAGTTAAATACACAATGAATTTATGTCTACACAATTGATTATCTACAACTTTTTGCCAAAATCATGTTCAAGTAATTACAGCAACCAGGATATTAGATCATTTCAGTGGAGGTTATATAGCGTTAGCCTGTGCCATCCAGTCAGTACCCACTGGGCACAGAAGTCAGTTCTACGTATAGTTTTGATTTACATTTGGTTGAGTTGTCAACTAACTTGAATTCAATGTGAAATCAACAAAAAATGTCATTGGATTTATGTTAAAAGTTAGGTGAACAAAATCTGAAATTCTCTTACGTTGATTTTCTACTCCAAACAGTTCAACTTCATCACATTGAATTTGGGGGTTGAAATTATGTGGAAACAAAATGGATTAAACCAGTAGTTAGTTTCCATGCAGGACAGTAGCCTTCCAGTGACATCCAGTGAACTTCAAGGGTCCTGCCAGCAGCCGCTTTACGTTTCAGGACACAGCACCACACAATGCTAACTGAAACCAAGTGAAGGCACTGAAGAAGACCATGATTAGGGAGAACAGAGCAGGAAGGGACCCACATGTCTAAACTAACTAAGGACACAACAATTGAAGTCTGTTTGTTGTTTGTTCACAGATTTGTGCAAGTAAGAGGTGCAAATGCAGCGAACCTTTTTGACAGTAACTGTATCTAGATGTTTGATGGCTAGCTGAGCAGGAGGCTAGCTCATAGGATAAGGTGATGGCTGTGATAACCGAAGAAAAAAATGAAACAACAAAAATCAAAGTATTTACAGTGCACTCCCCCTTTAGAAAAAGATCAGGTCATAGAAACAGAGTCAGTGACACGTTGCAACAGCACAACACATCACGCCTCATAGAGAAGATGTTCTTTCAATATCCATCCTCTTCATCTGGTCATCCTGCAGAGTCCATCAGAAGCACCATGGCAACAGAAGACACTTTCCTCTTTCTCAAGTCAAAGACAAAGGCATGTTTCTGAAAGGAAAGAGAGAAGGGAGTTTTACAGTTTAAATGTAGATAGTTTGTAATCTATCAGAAGGGAGTTTTACAGTTTAAATGTAGATAGTTTGTAATCTATCAGAAGGGAGTTTTACAGTTTAAATGTAGATAGTTTGTAATCTATCAGAAGGGAGTTTTACAGTTTAAATGTAGATAGTTTGTAATCTATCAGAAGGGAGTTTTACAGTTTAAATGTAGATAGTTTGTAATCTATCAGAAGGGAGTTTTACAGTTTAAATGTAGATAGTTTGTAATCTATCAGAAGGGAGTTTTACAGTTTAAATGTAGATAGTTTGTAATCTATCAGAAGGGAGTTTTACAGTTTAAATGTAGATAGTTTGTAATCTATCAGAAGGGAGTTTTACAGTTTAAATGTAGATAGTTTGTAATCTATCAGAAGGGAGTTTTACAGTTTAAATGTAGATAGTTTGTAATCTATCAGAAGTGAGGTTTACAGTTTAAATGTAGATAGTTTGTAATCTATCAGAAGGGAGTTTTACAGTTTAAATGTAGATAGTTTGTAATCTATCAGAAGGGAGTTTTACAGTTTAAATGTAGATAGTTTGTAATCTATCAGAAGGGAGTTTTACAGTTTAAATGTAGATAGTTTGTAATCTATCAGAAGGGAGTTTTACAGTTTAAATGTAGATAGTTTGTAATCTATCAGAAGGGAGTTTTACAATTTAAATGTAGATAGTTTGTAATCTATCAGAAGGGAGTTTTACAGTTTAAATGTAGATAGTTTGTAGCTATTAAACCCAGCTACGACAGCACACTATGGCTTACTACCATCTACAGACAATATCGCAACAACTACACATTGCCTATCGGAATCAATGACAATATAGTACAAAGTATATTTAAGACAAGCTAAGGTTAGGCCTATTCTATGACCATTCTAGACATGTCAGGAATCAAAAATAAAGTACCTTGAGGTTCACAGTGATCAGCTGGCTCTCCAGCATTCCTATGTTTCAGAGCTCGCTCTTCTGTCCAGCGCTCTGTCAGCACACACACAACAGGAGTAGATTAGATTCAGGCTTTTGACAGTGACCAAAGTGGCTCAAAAATGCACACAAACCACACTTTAGTACCCAACCTTTTTAAACCCTGGGGATGCCTGTCAACTTTAAAATGTTATTTTTCTGCCTCGAAGAGGGATGCTTGATGCGGCCTATGAACCATATCCAACCCCCTCCCTTCTCTTGGTCTGTTTGCCTCCTCTGACTGGCTCTACACAGGCCCAAAGACTATTATCCTTACTGGGTTTCCTTCCATCTGCCTTTCACAAAGACTCTGTCTATTCTCTTTGTACAGCAGACTGGCCGTAGTATCTCTAGATCAGAAGTGTACCTGAACTGACTGTCCTAGCTATCCCAGTTCTGACTGGCCCAACTCTTCTCCTTTTCCACTGTTTACAGCTGGGAAGGAATTTAACCAGTATCAGCGGCTTCCACCTGGTTACGTAACCCCGCACCTTAGAGGCTGCTGCCCCATATACATAGACTTGAAATTACTGGCCACTTTAATAATGGAACACTAGTCACTTAATAATGTTTACATATTTTTACTTTACTAATTTCATATGCTGTATTCTATTCTACTGTATTTTAGTCTATGTCACCCTGACATTGCTCATCCTAATATTTATATATTCCTTAATTCCATTCTTTTACTTTTAGATTTGTGTGTATTGTTGTTAATTGTTAGATACTACTGCACTGTTGGAAGCTAGAAACACAAGCATTTCACAACACCCGCAATAACATCTGCTCAACATGTGTATGTGACAAATAAAATGTGATTTGACTTGAGTATTTGGCCATCCTACAGTGGTGTTTTTGTCTGGAACTTAATACCTGGAACAGGTGAATGACGCCCCCACGGCCCCAGCTGCTTGTGTCTCTGTCTGACTTACTGAGCACTCTAGAACCGTCCATACTCTAGAACTTCCATACTCTAGAACCTTCCATACTCTAGAACATTCCATAGAAAGAGACAGACTATGGTCTGCATCTCAAATTGCACCCTATTCCTTATAAAGTGCACCACTATAGATCGGGGTCAAAAATAGTGCACTTTGTAGGGATAGTGTGCCATATGGGATGCAGACCATAAGTGAGCTGACACAAGGCCAGTGAAACAGAAACTCTACAACTGAATGTCTAAATAGCTCCACTAATGGTTTTGGAACAGGTAGTCTGGACTGGAGACGTTTCCTGTATAGAGGTTCTCATACTGTGTGAAGTGTGTATCCGACTCCAGTCACACCACTGGCAAACAGACAGGCCAGGCCAGACAGAAAGGCCTCCTGTAGTCTGCTGCGTTCTAGTCTGCTCTGTTCCCTTTCCAAGGTCTGGGGTGACCATGACCATACAGAGGACGTGTGTCCTGTCTTGTCCTCCCAGCCCCAAGGTAAGGAGAGATTTGACAGTCTGAACCCTGGCTCACCGCTCAGCACTACGCTGAAAGTACATAATCTCCAGCTAGCAGGAGGTTTAGTGTATCAGGTGGGCCAGCCTACTGTAGTCTGGCTATACACACGTCAATTGACTGACTGACTGACTGACAGACAGACAGATAGACAGACAGACAGACAGACAGACAGACAGACAGACAGACAGACAGACAGACAGACAGACAGACAGACAGACAGACAGACAGCAACAACTCACACTTGATGCTGCCGTACAAAGTCTGCAAACTGACGGTCTTTGGCACACAGCTCAATTATCCTTAGGCGGTCCTGAATTTGCTGTGAGAGAGAGAGAGACAATGAGAGAGAAAGAAAGAAAGAAAGAAAGAAAGAAAGAAAGAAAGAAAGAAGAGAAAGAAAGAGGGAGAGAGCGAGATGTGGGGGTAGAGAGAGAATAATGTGGGGGGAAAGAGTGAGTGAAAGAGAGAGAGGAGAGAGAGAAGAGAGAGAGGAGAGAGAGAGAGAGAGAGAGAGAGGGGGGGCAAGAGAGAGGGAGAGGGGAGAGAGAGAAGAAAGAGAGAGAGTGAAAGAGAGAGAGGGGAGAGAGAGAGAGAGAGAGAGAGAGAGAGAGAGAGAGGGGGGGGGGGCAAGAGAGAGAGAGAGGGGAGAGAGAGAAGAAAGAGAGAGAGTGAAAGAGAGAGAGGGGAGAGAGAGAGAGAGAGAGAGAGAGGGGAGAGAGAGAAGAGAGAGAGGGGAGAGAGAGAAGAAAGAGAGGTGAGAGAGTGAAAGAGAGAGAGGTAAGAGAGAGAGAAGAGAGAGAGTGAAAGAGAGAGAGGGGAGAGAGGTGTGAGAGAGAGCGAGAGAGAGAGAGAGAGAGAGAGAGAGAGAGAGAGAGAGAGAGAGAGAGTGAAAGAGAGAGAGGGGAGAGAGGTGTGTGTGAGAGAGAGAGAGAGAGAGAGAGAGAGAGGTAAGAGAGAGAAAGAGAGAGAGAGACAGAGAGGGAGAGAGAGAGAGAGAGACGGTTATGTAACATTAGGGGTTGATGTAAGGCCGATGGATTTGTGTTGGTTTCCGTACTGCCTGCCCAATGCTGGTGTCTGGACGAGCACTACTCTTCCACCATAAGCACTGAAGCTAAAGACTCAGGGTGAAAATAGAATCTCATACACACGTGTTACGGTGCCTTATTTAGACCTAAAGTTGATTGTTGATAAAGCTCTCTGGTTACACTTCATGTTACCTAGGTCCTATAACGCAATACTACATGTATGTATAATGTACTCCAGTGTATAATTACCAATTAGTACTAACAGTTTCACAGTACTTTACACTTTAGCTCTAACCTTCTTGTATATACTTGAAAAACATCTAACAACTTTAAGGTCCCTGGAATGTTCTGGAATGATCTTCCTAGAAATCCCCCAGGGAGCCAGTCTGTTGCCAACTGTCTGTCTCTCTCTTACAGTCCTCCCAGCAGTTTGCCACTCAGACAGCCTCTACGTACCTCTCTGGTGAGCTCGGAGTTGTCGTAGATTTGGAGTATCTCGTCACTGCAGAAGTCCACAGAGGGGTCTACGCTGCCCGTACTGTGGTGCAGCACGTCATCTTCGTACCGTCTGTAGTACTCTGCCGTGGCCACATCACTCTCATACATGGGGTTGAACTTGGTGGCTCTCTCTAAGGATGGCACACTGTCCCGATCTCTGTGAAACAGGTAGGAGAGGGGCATCGTTATTAAGAAGGCCCCTTTCAAGAAATGTAGAACTAAGAACAGATATAGCCCTTGGTTCACTTCAGACTTGACTGCCCTTGATCAGCACAAAAACATCCTGTGGCGCACTGCACTAGCTTTGAATAGTCTCCGCGATATGCAACTTTTCAGGGAAGTCAGGAACCAATATACACAGTCAGTTAGGAAAGCGAAGGCTATCTTTTTCAAACAGAAATGTGCATTGTGCAGCACTCCCCCCCCCCCCCCCCCCCCCCCCCCGCTTCTCCTTCACCCAAATCCAGACTTCTGATCTCCTGAAAGAGCTGTGAAATCTGGATCCCTACAAATCAGCTGGGATAGACAATCTGTACACCCTCTTTTCCTAAAATTATCAGCAGCCATTGTCGCAACCCCTATTACCAGTCTGTTCAACCTCTCCTTCGCATCGTCTGATATTCCTAAAGATTGGAAAGTGGCCTCGGTCATCCCCCTCTTCAAAGGGGGAGACACTCTAGACCCAAACTGTTACAGACCTATATCCATCCTGCCCTGCCTTTCTAAGGTCTTTGAAAGCCAAGTAAACAAACAGATCACCGACCACTTCGAATCCCACCGTACCTTCTCCGCTATGCAATCCGGTTTCCGAGCTGGTCACGGGTGCACCTCAGCCACGCTCAAGATCCTAAACGATATCATAACCACCATCGTTAAAAGACAGTACTGTGCAGCCGTCTTCATCGACCTGGCCAAGGCTTTCGACTCTGTCAATCACCGTGTTCTTATCGGCAGACTCAACAGCCTTGTTTTCTCTAATGACTGCCTCGCCTGGTTACTACTTCTCTGATAGAGTTCAGTGTATCAAATCTGAGGGCCTGTTGTCCGGACCTCTGGCAGTCTCTATGGGGGTGCCACAGGGTTCAATTCTCGGGCCGACTCTTTTCTCTGTACATATCAATGATGTCGCTCTTGCTGCGGGTGATTATTTGATCCACCTCTACGCAGACGACACCATTCTGTAGACATCTGGCCCTTCTTTTGACACTGTGTAAATAAACCTCCAAATAAGCTTCAATGCCATACAACTCTCCTTCCGTGGCCTTCAACTGCTCTTAAACTATAGTAAAACTAAATGCATGCTCTTCAACCGATCGCTGCCCGCACCCGCCCGCCCACCTAGTATCACTACTCTGGACGGTTCTGACTTAGAATATGTAGACAACTATAAATACCTAGGTGTCTGGCAAGACTGTAAACTCTCCTTCCAGACTCATATTAAGCATTTCCAATCCAAAATTCAATCTTGAATCGGCTCCCTATTTCGCAACAAAGCCTCCTTCACTCATGCTGCCAAACATACCCTCGTAAAACTGACTATCCGGCCGATCCTTGACTTTGACGATGTAATTTAAAAAATAGCCTCAAACACTCTACTCAGCAAATTGGATGCAGTCTATCACAGTGCCATCCGTTTTGTCACCAAAGCCCCATATCTACCCACCATTGTGACCTGTATGCTCTCTTTGGCTGGTCCTCGCTACATATTTGTCGCCAAACCCACTGGCTCCAGGTCATCTATAACTATTTTCTAGGTAAAGCTCCGCCTTATCTCAGCTCACTGGTCACCATAGCAGCACCCACCCATAGCACGTGCTCCAGCAGGTATATTTCACTGGTCATCCCCAAAGCCAACATCTACTTTGGTCACCTTTCCTTCCAGTTCTCTGCTGCCAATGACTGGAACGAATTGCAAAAATCACTGAAGTTGGAGACTTATTAACTTACTAACTTCAAGTATCGGCTGTCAATATCAATCTTACCGATTGCTGCAGCTGTACACAGCCCATCTATAAATAGCCCATCCAACCAACTACCTACCTCTTCCCCATATTTGTTTTTGTTTTTTTCTGCTCCTTTGCACACTAGTATTTCAACTTGCACATCCTCATCTGCACATTTATCATTCCATTGTTAATTGCTAAACTGTAATTACTTCGCCACTATGGCCTATTTATTGCCTTACCTCATTTGCACACACTGTATACAGATTTTCTATTGTGTTATTGACTGTACGTTTGTTTATCCCATGTGTAACTCTGTGATGTTGTTTTTGTCGCACTGCTTTGCTTTATCTTGGCCAGGTCACAGTGGTAAAGGAGAACTTGTTCTCAACTGGCCTACCTGGTTAAATAAAGGTGAAATAAAATACATTTTCTCTGGTGCAATAGAAAGGTGGCTGATGTCACACCACTGAGAATTATGTGTTCTGTCTACTTACCGGTAATAATGATGAACAATAACATTTCAGCCTGTACTTGCGGTGCGGCCAAGTGAGTCACACATACAAACACAAACACACCCACAGCCGTATGGGGTTGGCATGATACGTGATGACCTATGCCAGTGGGTGGGAAGTGACATTGTGTCCTGTCCAATCTAAACAGGATGTCAACCTGATATCAACCTACGCTGGCATGCAACACACATGATGTTATTCTGTTGTACTGGCCTCTCTCTCTCTCTCTCTCTCTCTCTCTCACTCTCTCTCTCTCTCTCGCTCAACCCTCTCTGTCTTTATTTCTCTCCCTCTCTCTTTATTTCTCTCTCTCTGTTTCTCTCACTCTCTCTTTATTTCTCTCTCTCTCCCATTCTCTCTTTCTCTCTTTCTCTCAACCCTCTCTCTCTTTATTTCTCTCTCTTTTTTATCTCTCCCTCTGTCTTTGTCTCTCTTTATTTCTCTCCCTCTCTATATATATTTTTCTCTCCCTCTCTCTTTATTTCTCTCTCCATCAGATACAGTCTTTACATTATACAGTACGCCATGTTCCATGAGCTAAACACTCATATGAGAAACACACTGAACTGGTCAGGAGTCCAAACTAGCAGTCTGTGGACAGTTTATTGGTAACAGTGGGAGACTGCAGGGCGGGGCTGTTAGAAGGGCCCATGGTGCTAACATGGGCATTGGCCCAAGGTCTATCTGTCGAGACCAGGCCTTGTGTCACTAGAAGCAGGCAGGCTAAACTCAGGACAGCTGCCGAGGCACATACTGATTCATAAAACAATCACACACACATTCACACACACCTACACAGGCATGCACACACACACACACACACACACACACACACACACACACACACACACACACACACACACACACACACACACACACACACACACACACACACACACACACACACACACACACATACTGTTGATCCTGCAACTCGGGGCTTCTAAATACAATCAGCACTGTTTTGATACTTCTCAATAAACATGTCCTGATTGGTTAATCAAAAACAACATAGCTGCCAAGGAAGTCTGAGACGCTAATCACGCTTCTCTCAGACAGATTCTCGGTCAAGCACCCCGTTAACAATGCACAAAGCTTCACTTAACCAAAACATTTTAGGACAACCATCTACATTTATTGTCTGTCTACACACCAGTATAGTATTTCTTAACCCAATTAAGTACTTCTACATACAGTACCAGTGAACATTTTGGACAAACCTACTCATTCTAGGGTTTTTCTTTATTTGTACTATTTTCTACATTGTAGAATAATAGTGAAGACATCAAAACTATGAAATAACACACATGGAATCATGTAGTAACCAAAAAACTTTTAAATAAGTCCAAATATATTTTATATTTGAGGTTCTTCAAAGTAGCCACCATTTGAATTGATGATAGCTTTTCACGCCATTGAAGCATAGAGGAGGAGGTGTGATGGTGCTTTGCTGGTGACACTGTCAGTGATTTATTTAGAATTCAAGGCACACTTAACCAGCATGGCTACCACAGCATTCTGCAGTGATACGCCATCCTCTCTGGTTTGCACTTGGGACTGACCAAGAAGGAGAGTGATGGAGTGCAGCATCAGATGACATCAGATTACCTGGCCTCCACAATCACCCGACCTCAACCCAATTGAGATGGTTTGGGATGAATTGGACCCCAGAGTGAAGGAAAAGCAGCCAACAAGTGCTCAGCATATATGGTGAACTCCTTCAAGGCTGTTGGAAAAGCATTCCAGGTGAAGCTGGTTGAGACAATGCCAAGAGTGTGCAAAGCTGTCATCAAGGCAAAGGGTGACTATTTGAAGAATCTCAAATATAAAACATATTTTGATTTGTTTAACACTTTTGATTACTACATGATTCCATATGTGTTATTTCATAGTGTTCATGTCTTCACTACTATTTTTCAATGTAGAAAATAGTAAAAATAAAGAAAAACTCTTTAATAAGTAGGTGTGTCCAAACTTTTGAATGCTACTGCAGTTATTAGGCAAGAGAAGCCAAAATATTATCAGATAACATTACTCTACAAGCAACACTGCAGTGATATCTTAAATAACCATTACACATCGTAATCCATCTGTAAATACAAGAGGTCAGGTAAATAATCAGATTTACTCCTTCTCCCTCTGGGTTTATGAGTCTGCTGCTTACCGTAGAGGATCCTCTGAATCCTCTTTGTCATAACCGTCCCTCAGAGTCCTGGCCAGGAAGAAGATTGCCCCTGAGGCCACCAATAGGAATCCAGCCACCGACGCTATGGCGATGCCCACCACCAGAGGTTCTGACACATACTCCTCACAGTGTTCCCCGCGGTACCACCAATTCTCTCCTACACGACATCTAGAACCACACTGAACAGCATTAGAACCACATGCATCTCAAACACACACATACACATACACACACATAACCCTATAGTGAATTCATCATGTCAGTGTCCTTAACTAAACTCCCACCCACCTGCAGATGGCTCCCTTGCCGGGGATGACATCACACTTCCCATCGTTGAGACAGAAGTCCTCCTGCAGGTCACAGATACTCTGGCACGGCAGTCCGTCCACGCTGAAGTAACCCGCGTCACACACACACTCCGCCTCCCCGGACCAGCGGTTCACCGTGCACATCGAATACTCATTACACGCTTGGAACTTGCAGGGGTTTGCCTGGTTGCCTGGCAACGACAAAGAAAACATAAACAAACGTGTTTTGTGTGACCTCAGTTCTACCATCTGAGAACCTGGTGACTCAGGAATGGTGGTTTGACTGTGCTGGTGATGGTGGTTAAAGCCCACTAATTCTAAAATAACACATAAATACACCACAGAAAATATATGTTAGAATGTTTCAGACTTTAGTCGTAAATTGGCTGATGATGACGTGCCCAGAGCACTTTAGTTGTCACTATCGGAACATTCTAGAAAAGAGCAAAGTATTCTAACCCTAACTCTGGCTCCAACCTTAACTCTCTACCTCTAACCTTAACCCTTAACAAATACCTTTGTCTTTTTCTAATCCGATGCCCTGTGGAGACCTTACATGATGTGACATGATTAAGCATCAGTGTTACAGTAGATGATTATGATTGGCTCAGACAGATTACAACACAGATTATACTGTAACGACCCAGCCGGCCTAATAGAATAACACCATGGTGACTCATCCTCATTATGACACATACTGTACAGTACTGTTGCTGGTCACATTGTACATCTGCCCAGACGAGGGTTGCAAAATTCCCAGGTTTTCCAGAAGACCTGGTTGGAGGATTCTGGATTTCCTGCTTAATCCCTCCTGATTCCTGGAATCCTCCAACCGGGATTTTGGTAAATCCAGGGAATTTATTGAAAGTTCCCAGAATTTTGCAACCCTAGCCCAAACAGAAGTGTCAACCACATGAGCTCACCATCCCCGGGACCACAGTATCAAAGCCATTGACACATTGAGATCATTATGTTATTTTCGTGGGCTCTTTGAGTTACAAAGTGTTGAGAAAACAACTTGATTCATAACTAGAGAGTCATCTCACTTCAATGACTCAATACTGCAATCTCCTGCTGATGTGTTAATGTGAGAAGTTTGGGTTAGGTCAGCATGCCATTGCTTCTGTTGTCGACTTTCATATCTTTCACGATCCAATAATGAAACCTCAGCTACAGAAGATCATCCACCAAACGGACATTGCTGTCAGGAAATGCTTCACAACAATGAGTCCTTGTTGACATGATTTCATGCATTTCCTACTCTCACTGCAGAATAACATCACTCAAGACTCAAGTATCACTTGTTTGTAGCTGAGGTTTACCTGATTCCACATCCAGTGAGTATTTGTCTATGGAGAGGTTCATGGTTTGGAAGGCTGAGTTAGCGAAGTCCTCTAGGATAAGGTAGACAGTGTTGGTGACCCCCCGAGAGACGGGCTTCCCGAACTTCATCCTGCTGTTCACCACGATGCTGCCGTTACGGAAATTCAGGATCTCCAGGTTCTGGAAGTTGCTGAGGTTGGACTGCAAGTAAGGGACGAGCTACAGACGAGAAAGAGACATTGTTACTTTATGCTTCCCAAAACACCAAGATATACTGTATCCCACGGGTCCTGTATGACTTGTGACAAATCCAATAACAATGGAAACAGTTCATTAGAAAGTTATACTACAGAATCCATTATATGCAACATATTACAATATTCACAGCAATGAAAACGGTAAAATGAACTTGAGAAGGCCATCTACGCATACTGAACATTAATTTATGGCCCCCATACCCCAATGTTATTGCCGATAATCCCATATATCCTTTACCAGTTCGAGGAACCTCTGCTCCAGCGCTTTGTACTCTGTGGAACTCTTGTTGAAGAGATCCTCAGAGAACATCATGTTGGTCACCCTCAGGCTGAAGAACACCATCAGATCCTTGCCAGGGCTCTTTGCCATGGCGATGCTGCCCACGTCTGATCCATGGGCGATGCTGGAGTACCCGCTGCTGTCCCCGTCCATGTGACCCGTTCCGTCATACACGTTGAAGGTGAGGTCAATTTCCGACATGGGGGAGTCTGGTGCGGGGTCTCCAACCGCTTGGATTGAAGTGCCGACTTCTAGTTCGTATGTGTCGTGAGCTGGGGAAGGGGGTGCTAGCGCCATGCTAACATCTCCTTCTTCAATGCTAACATCTGACTCTTCTGCTGCCTCAAGCAGGTTTTCTGTGGGTCTGAATGTGGGCTGGAAGAATGGAGGTAGGATTGTTGGGGCAATTTCAGGTGTCTCAGAGATTTCAATGTCACCATATGGTGCTATTTCTGTGGTGGCTGGATGGTGTGTGGCTTCCTCCTCTTCTGGTACAGAGTCAGATATACGAGAGAAGGGAGATTCCTTCTCGGGGGATAAGATGCTATGAGACTCTATGACTTCCGGGGCTGCTGTACCTGCAGCCACAACAAAGATTTGATCTTCAGCTAGGTCCTCCTCTGAGATGTCAAGGGCTGGGAGTACTGTGGCCAAGGGCCCTGCGACCTCCGCCCCCTGTTCCTCCAAGATCTCCACCTCTCCATCTTCATCCTCAGGATCGGGCACCAAGGGTAAAGGTCTGTCGGTGAAGGCTTCGATCTCTGGTGGTTCGGAGGTGATCATATCGAAGATGGACTCCTTGACTGTGAACAGCTCCATGTCTATGAAGGTAGGTGACTCTGTGACTGTGGGGAGTTCAACCTCTATTGGACTGGTTGGCTCCGACAGCTCCTCAACAGAACCATGGGTCTCAGTTGCTGGCCCTTCCAACACCAGGGCCTCAGTGGTGTAAAACTGAGGATAGGGATAATCAGTGACTGGTGCTATGATGGTGAATGGTTCGCTTGGGTAATAATCGTCATAAATCCCAGAGGCCTCCAGCGTCTGTATGGAGAGCTCCACGGTCAGGGTCTCTGCGGTCCAGAACACAGGGGCTTCAGCGGTGGTCGTGTAGTCAGGTCGGGTACTAATGTCTTGGGTCACAGGCAGTCTGTCCAAGAAAGGATGTTGTGGCTCTTCTTCAACTGGGGCAGATTCTGGATGGGACTCAAAAGGACCCATATCCTCTGGAGATTCAGTCAGGACAGATTCGGTGATCTCTTCCCCCTTCTCCTCCTCCTTCTTCTCTCCCTCCTTCGGTTCCACTTCTGGATCTGGTAAATGCACCTCCCACACCACAGAATCCTCCTCCTCCTCTATGTGGTCTGTCTCCTCAGTTGTCACGGGAAACCATGGGAGGACGTCAGCCCCTTGGTCATCCCCAGAGAAGCCGGAGCCAGAGCCAACATCCAAATCTGGGTTTACTCTGGGAGGTGCCGGGACCGGGGCCTCTGTGGTCTGTGGTTGTGAAGGGGAGGAGGTAGAGGAGCCTCCAGCACCGACCACACCATCCCCACCGGGAGTATCAGAGTCTTGCTGAGTGTTGCTGAGAAGAAATCCCTCTTCTTCAATATTTCCATTATCTAGAAAAACAGGAAAACACATGCTTTGTTACTGGAACACGGAATCTCCCTTCTCTTCAGTGAAGGGAAACAGAGTGAAAACAGAATAGAGGAGAATCCATGATATTAACAATGGATAAATGGTTTCAAAACTCTATTAAATCAGATTTGAATGTGTTTTTTTGTGTTTTGTGTTACTGTGTGGTTGACAGTATACAAGGTGATGTGAATGTGGTCTCGTGATTTAGGAAGTAGAAACAGGACTGCTCACTCTCTGCAGGGACAGCAGTGGTGCTGGGTGGCAAGGTGGTTTCATCCAGAACGAACACATCATTTTCACTGGCCACGACGCTCCCGGAGCCTTTCAAAGGGTCCACAGGAAACAGGAAATCATCCTTCTTCAGGAAGATGTCGCTGACATCCAAGTCTTGGCCAGGAGCATCTGGTGGTTTCTCAGCAGCCAGAACATTGTCCTGACACACCAGGAAGAAAAGACAAAGGTCGATAAAAGTGCACTGACATTATTCTTACATTCTACTAACGTTAGAGAAATGTACGTCTAGTAACTCACACTTAAATGAACGTCCGTGTGTATTGTTGTCTACCTTTAGCCCAAAGGGGAGGCTGGCAGACATAGAAAATGCCAACAATATACCTAGATTAGGCTGGCTAGAGGAAAGATAATCCTAAATCTATACGGGAATTGCCCGGATGATACACCTGGGCTGGTCATGCCCCAAGGATGGACACACGCAACTACAGTACATAGACTTACATAAACCTACACCACCCATGCATACATAAATGCAAAAATACCTACATTTCCCCATGCACAGATCAAAAAGCACATGCATAGGATGACAGATATGATCACGTATACATTCAACGGTCCATATAGAAGTCAAAGTGGAGGGAAAAAAACAATCCTCAACATCTTCAATGAATTACAGTGGAAATTCATCCTTCGGACTAACTTCAGTGGAAAGAAATTGCACTGGCACGCAGAAGATACATTTGGACACAAAAGCCGGCCCTCTGTGCCTCCCTAGCTGCAGCTGCAGATTAGTTGTGTTTTTCTCTCTCACAAGGTTGAGTTGTAGCAGAGTGTCTCTCTCACAAGGTTGAGTTGTAGCAGTGTTTCTCTCTCACAAGGTTGAGTTGTAGCAGTGTTTCTCTCTCACAAGGTTGAGTTGTAGCAGAGTGTTTCTCTCTCACAAGGTTGAGTTGTAGCAGTGTTTCTCTCTCACAAGGTTGAGTTGTAGCAGAGTGTCTCTCTCACAAGGTTGAGTTGTAGCAGTGTTTCTCTCTCACAAGGTTGAGTTGTAGCAGTGTTTCTCTCTCACAAGGTTGAGTTGTAGCAGTGTTTCTCTCTCACAAGGTTGAGTTGTAACAGAGTGTTTCTCTCTCACAAGGTTGAGTTGTAACAGAGTGTTTCTCTCTCACAAGGTTGAGTTGTAGCAGTGTTTCTCTCTCACAAGGTTGAGTTGTAGCAGAGTGTTTCTCTCTCACAAGGTTGAGTTGTAGCAGTGTTTCTCTCTCACAAGGTTGAGTTGTAGCAGTGTTTCTCTCTCACAAGGTTGAGTTGTAACAGAGTGTTTCTCTCTCACAAGGTTGAGTTGTAGCAGAGTGTTTCTCTCTCACAAGGTTGAGTTGTAGCAGAGTGTTTCCCCCTCACAAGGTTGAGTTGTAGCAGAATGTTTCTCTCTCACAAGGTTGAGTTGTAGCAGTGTTTCTCTCTCACAAGGTTGAGTTGTAGCAGAGTGTTTCTCTCTCAAAAGGTTGAGTTGTAACAGAGTGTTTCCCCCTCACAAGGTTGAGTTGTAGCAGTGTTTCTCTCTCACAAGGTTGAGTTGTAGCTGAGTGTTTCTCTCTCACAAGGTTGAGTTGTAGCAGAGTGTTTCTCTCTCACAAGGTTGAGTTGTAGCAGTGTTTCCCCCTCACAAGTTTGAGTTGTAGCAGTGTTTCTCTCTCACAAGGTTGAGTTGTAGCAGAGTGTTTCCCTCTCACAAGGTTGAGTTGTAACAGAGTGTTTCCCTCTCACAAGGTTGAGTTGTAGCAGAGTGTTTCCCTCTCACAAGGTTGAGTTGTAACAGAGTGTTTCCCTCTCACAAGGTTGAGTTGTAACAGAGTGTTTCTCTCTCACAAGGTTGAGTTGTAGCAGAGTGTTTCCCTCTCACAAGGTTGAGTTGTAGCAGAGTGTTTCTCTCGCACAAGGTTGAGTTGTAGCAGAGTGCTTCCCCCTCACAAGGTTGAGTTGTAGCAGAGTGTTTCCCCCTCACAAGGTTGAGTTGTAGCAGAGTGTTTCTCTCTCACAAGGTTGAGTTGTAGCAGAGTGTTTCCCCCTCACAAGGTTGAGTTGTAGCAGTGTTTCCCCCTCACAAGGTTGAGTTGTAGCAGTGTTTCCCCCTCACAAGGTTGAGTTGTAACAGAGTGTTTCTCTCTCACAAGGTTGAGTTGTAGCAGAGTGTTTCTCTCTCACAAGGTTGAGTTGTAGCAGAGTGTTTCCCTCTCACAAGGTTGAGTTGTAGCAGTGTTTCTCTCTCACAAGGTTGAGTTGTAGCAGAGTGTTTCCCCCTCACAAGGTTGAGTTGTAGAAGAGTGTTTCTCTCTCACAAGGTTGAGTTGTAACAGAGTGTTTCTCTCTCACAAGGTTGAGTTGTAACAGAGTGTTTCTCTCTCACAAGGTTGAGTTGTAGCAGAGTGTTTCCCCCTCACAAGGTTGAGTTGTAGCAGAGTGTTTCTCTCTCACAAGGTTGAGTTGTAGCAGAGTGTTTCTCTCTCACAAGGTTGAGTTGTAGCAGAGTGTTTCCCCCTCACAAGGTTGAGTTGTAGCAGAGTGTTTCCCCCTCACAAGGTTGAGTTGTAGCAGAGTGTTTCTCTCTCACAAGGTTGAGTTGTAGCAGAGTGTTTCCCCCTCACAAGGTTGAGTTGTAGCAGTGTTTCCCCCTCACAAGGTTGAGTTGTAGCAGTGTTTCCCCCTCACAAGGTTGAGTTGTAGCAGAGTGTTTCTCTCTCACAAGGTTGAGTTGTAGCAGAGTGTTTCCCTCTCACAAGGTTGAGTTGTAGCAGTGTTTCTCTCTCACAAGGTTGAGTTGTAGCAGAGTGTTTCCCCCTCACAAGGTTGAGTTGTAGAAGAGTGTTTCCCCCTCACAAGGTTGAGTTGTAGCAGAGTGTTTCTCTCTCACAAGGTTGAGTTGTAGCAGAGTGTTTCCCTCTCACAAGGTTGAGTTGTAGCAGTGTTTCTCTCTCACAAGGCTGAGTTGTAGCAGAGTGTTTCCCCCTCACAAGGTTGAGTTGTAGAAGAGTGTTTCCCCCTCACAAGGTTGAGTTGTAGCAGAGTGTTTCTCTCTCACAAGGTTGAGTTGTAGCAGTGTTTCTCTCTCACAAGGTTGAGTTGTAGCAGAGTGTTTCTCTCTCACAAGGTTGAGTTGTCGCAGAGTGTTTCTCTCTCACAAGGTTGAGTTGTAGCAGAGTGTTTCTCTCTCACAAGGTTGAGTTGTAGCAGAGTGTTTCTCTCTCACAAGGTTGAGTTGTAGCAGAGTGTTTCTCTCTCACAAGGTTGAGTTGTAACAGAGTGTTTCTCTCTCACAAGGTTGAGTTGTAACAGAGTGTTTCTCTCTCACAAGGTTGAGTTGTAACAGAGTGTTTCTCTCTCACAAGGTTGAGTTGTAGCAGAGTGTTTCCCCCTCACAAGGTTGAGTTGTAGCAGAGTGTTTCTCTCTCACAAGGTTGAGTTGTAACAGAGTGTTTCTCTCTCACAAGGTTCAGTTGTAACAGAGTGTTTCTCTCTCACAAGGTTGAGTTGTAACAGAGTGTTTCTCTCTCACAAGGTTGAGTTGTAACAGAGTGTTTCTCTCTCACAAGGTTGAGTTGTAGCAGAGTGTTTCCCCCTCACAAGGTTGAGTTGTAACAGAGTGTTTCTCTCTCACAAGGTTGAGTTGTAGCAGAGTGTTTCCCCCTCACAAGGTTGAGTTGTAGCAGAGTGTTTCTCTCTCACAAGGTTGAGTTGTAACAGAGTGTTTCTCTCTCACAAGGTTCAGTTGTAACAGAGTGTTTCTCTCTCACAAGGTTGAGTTGTAACAGAGTGTTTCTCTCTCACAAGGTTCAGTTGTAACAGAGTGTTTCTCTCTCACAAGGTTGAGTTGTAACAGAGTGTTTCTCTCTCACAAGGTTGAGTTGTAGCAGAGTGTTTCTCTCTCACAAGGTTGAGTTGTAGCAGAGTGTTTCTCTCTCACAAGGTTGAGTTGTAGCAGTGTTTCTCTCTCACAAGGTTGAGTTGTAACAGAGTGTTTCTCTCTCACAAGGTTGAGTTGTAACAGAGTGTTTCCCCCTCACAAGGTTGAGTTGTAGCAGAGTGTTTCCCCCTCACAAGGTTGAGTTGTAGCAGTGTTTCTCTCTCACAAGGTTGAGTTGTAGCAGAGTGTTTCTCTCTCACAAGGTTGAGTTGTAGCAGAGTGTTTCTCTCTCACAAGGTTGAGTTGTAGCAGAGTGTTTCCCTCTCACAAGGTTGAGTTGTAGCAGTGTTTCTCTCTCACAAGGTTGAGTTGTAGCAGAGTGTTTCCCTCTCACAAGGTTGAGTTGTAGCAGTGTTTCTCTCTCACAAGGTTGAGTTGTAGCAGAGTGTTTCCCCCTCACAAGGTTGAGTTGTAGAAGAGTGTTTCCCCCTCACAAGGTTGAGTTGTAGCAGAGTGTTTCTCTCTCACAAGGTTGAGTTGTAGCAGTGTTTCTCTCTCACAAGGTTGAGTTGTAGCAGAGTGTTTCTCTCTCACAAGGTTGAGTTGTAGCAGAGTGTTTCTCTCTCACGAGGTTGAGTTGTAGCAGAGTGTTTCTCTCTCACAAGGTTGAGTTGTAGCAGAGTGTTTCCCTCTCACAAGGTTGAGTTGTAACAGAGTGTTTCTCTCTCACAAGGTTGAGTTGTAACAGAGTGTTTCTCTCTCACAAGGTTGAGTTGTAACAGAGTGTTTCTCTCTCACAAGGTTGAGTTGTAACAGAGTGTTTCTCTCTCACAAGGTTGAGTTGTAACAGAGTGTTTCTCTCTCACAAGGTTGAGTTGTAGCAGAGTGTTTCCCCCTCACAAGGTTGAGTTGTAGCAGAGTGTTTCTCTCTCACAAGGTTGAGTTGTAGCAGAGTGTTTCTCTCTCACAAGGTTGAGTTGTAGCAGTGTTTCTCTCTCACAAGGTTGAGTTGTAACAGAGTGTTTCTCTCTCACAAGGTTGAGTTGTAACAGAGTGTTTCCCCCTCACAAGGTTGAGTTGTAGCAGAGTGTTTCCCCCTCACAAGGTTGAGTTGTAACAGAGTGTTTCTCTCTCACAAGGTTGAGTTGTAACAGAGTGTTTCTCTCTCACAAGGTTGAGTTGTAACAGAGTGTTTCTCTCTCACAAGGTTGAGTTGTAACAGAGTGTTTCTCTCTCACAAGGTTGAGTTGTAACAGAGTGTTTCTCTCTCACAAGGTTGAGTTGTAACAGAGTGTTTCTTTCTCACAAGGTTGAGTTGTAGCAGTGTTTCTCTCTCACAAGGTTGAGTTGTAGCAGAGTGTTTCTCTCTCACAAGGTTGAGTTGTAGCAGAGTGTTTCCCCCTCACAAGGTTGAGTTGTAGCAGAGTGTTTCTCTCTCACAAGGTTGAGTTGTAGCAGAGTGTTTCTCTCTCACAAGGTTGAGTTGTAGCAGTGTTTCTCTCTCACAAGGTTGAGTTGTAACAGAGTGTTTCTCTCTCACAAGGTTGAGTTGTAACAGAGTGTTTCCCCCTCACAAGGTTGAGTTGTAGCAGAGTGTTTCCCCCTCACAAGGTTGAGTTGTAGCAGTGTTTCTCTTTCACAAGGTTGAGTTGTAGCAGAGTGTTTCTCTCTCACAAGGTTGAGTTGTAGCAGAGTGTTTCTCTCTCACAAGGTTGAGTTGTAGCAGAGTGTTTCCCTCTCACAAGGTTGAGTTGTAGCAGTGTTTCTCTCTCACAGGGTTGAGTTGTAGCAGAGTGTTTCTCTCTCACAAGGTTGAGTTGTAGCAGAATGTTTCTCTCTCACAAGGTTGAGTTGTAGCAGAGTGTTTCTCTCTCACAAGGTTGAGTTGTAACAGAGTGTTTCTCTCTCACAAGGTTGAGTTGTAGCAGAATGTTTCTCTCTCACAAGGTTGAGTTGTAGCAGAGTGTTTCTCTCTCACAAGGTTGAGTTGTAGCAGAGTGTTTCTCTCTCACAAGGTTGAGTTGTAGCAGAGTGTTTCTCTCTCACAAGGTTGAGTTGTAACAGAGTGTTTCTTTCTCACAAGGTTGAGTTGTAGCAGAGTGTTTCTCTCTCACAAGGTTGAGTTGTAGCAGAGTGTTTCTCTCTCACAAGGTTGAGTTGTAGCAGAGTGTTTCCCCCTCACAAGGTTGAGTTGTAGCAGAGTGTTTCCCTCTCACAAGGTTGAGTTGTAGCAGTGTTTCTCTCTCACAAGGTTGAGTTGTAGCAGTGTTTCTCTCTCACAAGGTTGAGTTGTAGCAGTGTTTCTCTCTCACAAGGTTGAGTTGTAACAGAGTGTTTCTCTCTCACAAGGTTGAGTTGTAGCAGAGTGTTTCTCTCTCACAAGGTTGAGTTGTAGCAGAGTGTTTCCCCCTCACAAGGTTGAGTTGTAGCAGAGTGTTTCCCCCTCACAAGGTTGAGTTGTAGCAGTGTTTCTCTCTCACAAGGTTGAGTTGTAGCAGAGTGTTTCTCTCTCACAAGGTTGAGTTGTAGCAGAGTGTTTCTCTCTCACAAGGTTGAGTTGTAGCAGAGTGTTTCCCTCTCACAAGGTTGAGTTGTAGCAGTGTTTCTCTCTCACAAGGTTGAGTTGTAGCAGAGTGTTTCCCTCTCACAAGGTTGAGTTGTAGCAGTGTTTCTCTCTCACAAGGTTGAGTTGTAGCAGAGTGTTTCCCCCTCACAAGGTTGAGTTGTAGAAGAGTGTTTCCCCCTCACAAGGTTGAGTTGTAGCAGAGTGTTTCTCTCTCACAAGGTTGAGTTGTAGCAGTGTTTCTCTCTCACAAGGTTGAGTTGTAGCAGAGTGTTTCTCTCTCACAAGGTTGAGTTGTAGCAGAGTGTTTCTCTCTCACGAGGTTGAGTTGTAGCAGAGTGTTTCTCTCTCACAAGGTTGAGTTGTAGCAGAGTGTTTCCCTCTCACAAGGTTGAGTTGTAACAGAGTGTTTCTCTCTCACAAGGTTGAGTTGTAACAGAGTGTTTCTCTCTCACAAGGTTGAGTTGTAACAGAGTGTTTCTCTCTCACAAGGTTGAGTTGTAACAGAGTGTTTCTCTCTCACAAGGTTGAGTTGTAACAGAGTGTTTCTCTCTCACAAGGTTGAGTTGTAGCAGAGTGTTTCCCCCTCACAAGGTTGAGTTGTAGCAGAGTGTTTCTCTCTCACAAGGTTGAGTTGTAGCAGAGTGTTTCTCTCTCACAAGGTTGAGTTGTAGCAGTGTTTCTCTCTCACAAGGTTGAGTTGTAACAGAGTGTTTCTCTCTCACAAGGTTGAGTTGTAACAGAGTGTTTCCCCCTCACAAGGTTGAGTTGTAGCAGAGTGTTTCCCCCTCACAAGGTTGAGTTGTAACAGAGTGTTTCTCTCTCACAAGGTTGAGTTGTAACAGAGTGTTTCTCTCTCACAAGGTTGAGTTGTAACAGAGTGTTTCTCTCTCACAAGGTTGAGTTGTAACAGAGTGTTTCTCTCTCACAAGGTTGAGTTGTAACAGAGTGTTTCTCTCTCACAAGGTTGAGTTGTAACAGAGTGTTTCTTTCTCACAAGGTTGAGTTGTAGCAGTGTTTCTCTCTCACAAGGTTGAGTTGTAGCAGAGTGTTTCTCTCTCACAAGGTTGAGTTGTAGCAGAGTGTTTCCCCCTCACAAGGTTGAGTTGTAGCAGAGTGTTTCTCTCTCACAAGGTTGAGTTGTAGCAGAGTGTTTCTCTCTCACAAGGTTGAGTTGTAGCAGTGTTTCTCTCTCACAAGGTTGAGTTGTAACAGAGTGTTTCTCTCTCACAAGGTTGAGTTGTAACAGAGTGTTTCCCCCTCACAAGGTTGAGTTGTAGCAGAGTGTTTCCCCCTCACAAGGTTGAGTTGTAGCAGTGTTTCTCTTTCACAAGGTTGAGTTGTAGCAGAGTGTTTCTCTCTCACAAGGTTGAGTTGTAGCAGAGTGTTTCTCTCTCACAAGGTTGAGTTGTAGCAGAGTGTTTCCCTCTCACAAGGTTGAGTTGTAGCAGTGTTTCTCTCTCACAGGGTTGAGTTGTAGCAGAGTGTTTCTCTCTCACAAGGTTGAGTTGTAGCAGAATGTTTCTCTCTCACAAGGTTGAGTTGTAGCAGAGTGTTTCTCTCTCACAAGGTTGAGTTGTAACAGAGTGTTTCTCTCTCACAAGGTTGAGTTGTAGCAGAATGTTTCTCTCTCACAAGGTTGAGTTGTAGCAGAGTGTTTCTCTCTCACAAGGTTGAGTTGTAGCAGAGTGTTTCTCTCTCACAAGGTTGAGTTGTAGCAGAGTGTTTCTCTCTCACAAGGTTGAGTTGTAACAGAGTGTTTCTTTCTCACAAGGTTGAGTTGTAGCAGAGTGTTTCTCTCTCACAAGGTTGAGTTGTAGCAGAGTGTTTCTCTCTCACAAGGTTGAGTTGTAGCAGAGTGTTTCCCCCTCACAAGGTTGAGTTGTAGCAGAGTGTTTCCCTCTCACAAGGTTGAGTTGTAGCAGTGTTTCTCTCTCACAAGGTTGAGTTGTAGCAGTGTTTCTCTCTCACAAGGTTGAGTTGTAGCAGTGTTTCTCTCTCACAAGGTTGAGTTGTAACAGAGTGTTTCTCTCTCACAAGGTTGAGTTGTAGCAGAGTGTTTCTCTCTCACAAGGTTGAGTTGTAGCAGAGTGTTTCCCTCTCACAAGGTTGAGTTGTAACAGAGTGTTTCCCCCTCACAAGGTTGAGTTGTAGCAGTGTTTCCCCCTCACAGGGTTGAGTTGTAGCAGAGTGTTTCTCTCTCACAAGGTTGAGTTGTAGCAGAGTGTTTCCCCCTCACAAGGTTGAGTTGTAACAGAGTGTTTCTCTCTCACAAGGTTGAGTTGTAACAGAGTGTTTCTCTCTCACAAGGTTGAGTTGTAGCAGAGTGTTTCTCTCTCACAAGGTTGAGTTGTAGCAGTGTTTCTCTCTCACAAGGTTGAGTTGTAGCAGTGTTTCTCTCTCACAAGGTTGAGTTGTAGCAGAGTGTTTCTCTCTCACAAGGTTGAGTTGTAGCAGAGTGTTTCTCTCTCACAAGGTTGAGTTGTAGCTGAGTGTTTCTCTCTCACAAGGTTGAGTTGTAGCAGAGTGTTTCCCCCTCACAAGGTTGAGTTGTAGCAGAGTGTTTCTCTCTCACAAGGTTGAGTTGTAGCAGAGTGTTTCCCCCTCACAAGGTTGAGTTGTAGCAGAGTGTTTCTCTCTCACAAGGTTGAGTTTTAGCTGAGTGTTTCTCTCTCACAAGGTTGAGTTGTAGCAGTGTTTCTCTCTCACAAGGTTGAGTTGTAGCAGAGTGTTTCTCTCTCACAAGGTTGAGTTGTAGCAGAGTGTTTCTCTCTCACAAGGTTGAGTTGTAGCAGAGTGTTTCCCTCTCACAAGGTTGAGTTGTAACAGAGTGTTTCCCCCTCACAAGGTTGAGTTGTAGCAGTGTTTCCCCCTCACAAGGTTGAGTTGTAGCAGAGTGTTTCTCTCTCACAAGGTTGAGTTGTAGCAGAGTGTTTCTCTCTCACAAGGTTGAGTTGTAGCAGAGTGTTTCTCTCTCACAAGGTTGAGTTGTAGCAGTGTTTCTCTCTCACAAGGTTGAGTTGTAGCAGAGTGTTTCTCTCTCACAAGGTTGAGTTGTAGCAGAGTGTTTCCACCTCACAAGGTTGAGTTGTAGCAGAGTGTTTCTCTCTCACAAGGTTGAGTTGTAGCAGAGTGTTTCTCTCTCACAAGGTTGAGTTGTAGCAGTGTTTCTCTCTCACAAGGTTGAGTTGTAACAGAGTGTTTCTCTCTCACAAGGTTGAGTTGTAACAGAGTGTTTCCCCCTCACAAGGTTGAGTTGTAGCAGAGTGTTTCCCCCTCACAAGGTTGAGTTGTAGCAGTGTTTCTCTTTCACAAGGTTGAGTTGTAGCAGAGTGTTTCTCTCTCACAAGGTTGAGTTGTAGCAGAGTGTTTCTCTCTCACAAGGTTGAGTTGTAGCAGAGTGTTTCCCTCTCACAAGGTTGAGTTGTAGCAGTGTTTCTCTCTCACAGGGTTGAGTTGTAGCAGAGTGTTTCTCTCTCACAAGGTTGAGTTGTAGCAGAATGTTTCTCTCTCACAAGGTTGAGTTGTAGCAGAGTGTTTCTCTCTCACAAGGTTGAGTTGTAACAGAGTGTTTCTCTCTCACAAGGTTGAGTTGTAGCAGAATGTTTCTCTCTCACAAGGTTGAGTTGTAGCAGAGTGTTTCTCTCTCACAAGGTTGAGTTGTAGCAGAGTGTTTCTCTCTCACAAGGTTGAGTTGTAGCAGAGTGTTTCTCTCTCACAAGGTTGAGTTGTAACAGAGTGTTTCTCTCTCACAAGGTTGAGTTGTAGCAGAGTGTTTCTCTCTCACAAGGTTGAGTTGTAGCAGAGTGTTTCTCTCTCACAAGGTTGAGTTGTAGCAGAGTGTTTCCCCCTCACAAGGTTGAGTTGTAGCAGAGTGTTTCCCCCTCACAAGGTTGAGTTGTAGCAGTGTTTCCCCCTCACAAGGTTGAGTTGTAGCAGAGTGTTTCTCTCTCACAAGGTTGAGTTGTAGCAGAGTGTTTCCCTCTCACAAGGTTGAGTTGTAGCAGTGTTTCGCTCTCACAAGGTTGAGTTGTAGCAGTGTTTCTCTCTCACAAGGTTGAGTTGTAGCAGTGTTTCTCTCTCACAAGGTTGAGTTGTAACAGAGTGTTTCTCTCTCACAAGGTTGAGTTGTAGCAGAGTGTTTCTCTCTCACAAGGTTGAGTTGTAGCAGAGTGTTTCCCTCTCACAAGGTTGAGTTGTAACAGAGTGTTTCCCCCTCACAAGGTTGAGTTGTAGCAGTGTTTCCCCCTCACAGGGTTGAGTTGTAGCAGAGTGTTTCTCTCTCACAAGGTTGAGTTGTAGCAGAGTGTTTCCCCCTCACAAGGTTGAGTTGTAACAGAGTGTTTCTCTCTCACAAGGTTGAGTTGTAGCAGAGTGTTTCTCTCTCACAAGGTTGAGTTGTAGCAGAGTGTTTCTCTCTCACAAGGTTGAGTTGTAGCAGTGTTTCTCTCTCACAAGGTTGAGTTGTAGCAGTGTTTCTCTCTCACAAGGTTGAGTTGTAGCAGAGTGTTTCTCTCTCACAAGGTTGAGTTGTAGCAGAGTGTTTCTCTCTCACAAGGTTGAGTTGTAGCTGAGTGTTTCTCTCTCACAAGGTTGAGTTGTAGCAGAGTGTTTCCCCCTCACAAGGTTGAGTTGTAGCAGAGTGTTTCTCTCTCACAAGGTTGAGTTGTAGCAGAGTGTTTCCCCCTCACAAGGTTGAGTTGTAGCAGAGTGTTTCTCTCTCACAAGGTTGAGTTGTAGCTGAGTGTTTCTCTCTCACAAGGTTGAGTTGTAGCAGTGTTTCTCTCTCACAAGGTTGAGTTGTAGCAGAGTGTTTCTCTCTCACAAGGTTGAGTTGTAGCAGAGTGTTTCTCTCTCACAAGGTTGAGTTGTAGCAGAGTGTTTCCCTCTCACAAGGTTGAGTTGTAACAGAGTGTTTCCCCCTCACAAGGTTGAGTTGTAGCAGTGTTTCCCCCTCACAAGGTTGAGTTGTAGCAGAGTGTTTCTCTCTCACAAGGTTGAGTTGTAGCAGAGTGTTTCTCTCTCACAAGGTTGAGTTGTAGCAGAGTGTTTCTCTCTCACAAGGTTGAGTTGTAGCAGTGTTTCTCTCTCACAAGGTTGAGTTGTAGCAGTGTTTCTCTCTCACAAGGTTGAGTTGTAGCAGAGTGTTTCTCTCTCACAAGGTTGAGTTGTAGCAGAGTGTTTCCCTCTCACAAGGTTGAGTTGTAGCTGAGTGTTTCTCTCTCACAAGGTTGAGTTGTAGCAGAGTGTTTCCCCCTCACAAGGTTGAGTTGTAGCAGAGTGTTTCTCTCTCACAGGGTTGAGTTGTAGCAGAGTGTTTCTCTCTCACAAGGTTGAGTTGTAGCTGAGTGTTTCTCTCTCACAAGGTTGAGTTGTAGCTGAGTGTTTCTCTCTCACAAGGTTGAGTTGTAACAGAGTGTTTCTCTCTCACAAGGTTGAGTTGTAGCAGAGTGTTTCCCTCTCACAGGGTTGAGTTGTAGCAGAGTGTTTCTCTCTCACAAGGTTGAGTTGTAGCTGAGTGTTTCTCCCTCACAAGGTTGAGTTGTAGCTGAGTGTTTCTCTCTCACAAGGTTGAGTTGTAACAGAGTGTTTCTCTCTCACAAGGTTGAGTTGTAGCAGAGTGTTTCCCTCTCACAGGGTTGAGTTGTAGCAGAGTGTTTCCCTCTCACAAGGTTGAGTTGTAACAGAGTGTTTCCCCCTCACAAGGTTGAGTTGTAGCAGTGTTTCCCCCTCACAAGGTTGAGTTGTAGCAGAGTGTTTCTCTCTCACAAGGTTGAGTTGTAGCATAGTGTTTCTCTCTCACAAGGTTGAGTTGTAGCAGAGTGTTTCTCTCTCACAAGGTTGAGTTGTAGCAGTGTTTCTCTCTCACAAGGTTGAGTTGTAGCAGTGTTTCTCTCTCACAAGGTTGAGTTGTAGCAGAGTGTTTCTCTCTCACAAGGTTGAGTTGTAGCAGAGTGTTTCCCTCTCACAAGGTTGAGTTGTAGCTGAGTGTTTCTCTCTCACAAGGTTGAGTTGTAGCAGAGTGTTTCCCCCTCACAAGGTTGAGTTGTAGCAGAGTGTTTCTCTCTCACAAGGTTGAGTTGTAGCAGAGTGTTTCTCTCTCACAAGGTTGAGTTGTAGCTGAGTGTTTCTCTCTCACAAGGTTGAGTTGTAGCAGAGTGTTTCTCTCTCACAAGGTTGAGTTGTAGCTGAGTGTTTCTCTCTCACAAGGTTGAGTTGTAACAGAGTGTTTCTCTCTCACAAGGTTGAGTTGTAGCAGAGTGTTTCCCTCTCACAGGGTTGAGTTGTAGCAGAGTGTTTCTCTCTCACAAGGTTGAGTTGTAGCTGAGTGTTTCTCCCTCACAAGGTTGAGTTGTAGCAGAGTGTTTCTCTCTCACAAGGTTGAGTTGTAACAGATACAGATGTAGCCCTTGATATGTGTGCTTCACAAAGTAAATATTCAGAAACACAAAATACCTCATGATAAACTAAATCTGAGTGAAATTCACATATACATCGCTAGCAACAGATGCCCTATATGAATGAATGCAACAACACAGGCCTTTTAACCTCAACATATGTTCTGTATTAGTATGTCCTGCTCAAGGGACAGAGAAACACACACACACACACACACACACTTCATCTTCCACAATGAAAATGGGCTTCCTGCAAACAGCCATGTGACTCAGAGAGACCGTCAAACCAGGTTGTGTTCACACAAATGAGCAGAGCGTCATTGTCTTTCACCACAGGATAAACAAAAAGTTGTGTTATGCCCTAAGGACAACAATAAAGTTCTGTTTGGTCAAAGTGGACCCATTTAATAACGAATGGACTTCAGATGTGCTTATCTTTAACTACCAGTAACTGCCTTGTGCCTGTGTTAGACCCTAGGAAGCTTGCCATTACCTGAGAGAATGAGAGAGAACACATGGTAGTCAAGACAAATTGGACAACGCCATTCAGCCAAAACAAGATTGTAAATCAGCTTAATAAAGGGATGAGAAAAAATAGGAAAAAATTGCGGGAGTAAATTCTGAGATTATTAAGTTTGTTCCCAGTCAAATGTGTCTTTGTAATTACAGTGCCGTCTATGAGAAAAGCGAATCATTCGGCGTAATAAATTCATGTCATATTTCCACTCAAACCAGATTTCTTTCTATATTTCTTAGTGATTGAACACAACTGTTTGCTTAATATGGCATGCTGACTTGCGTCTTGAGAATAGTTTTGTGGAAAATGGACTTGACTATTTTTACAGACTTTTACTGAACTGAGACAGCTGGGTATGAAATCCATTTTCCAAAGCAACTTTAGCAACAAATGACATTCATTGCATTCATTTTAGTGTAGCCTACACAACAACACACATTGAACTAGCAATGTCATCAACTACATATTCAGTTGACTATATTGTTAAAAGGATGCAATACACAATGTTCCTCAGAACAATGTGGAGCAGTGAACTGACACTCACTCACCATCATGTCATTGGACTCTTCTGGTTTGGTGGTGGGTCTCCCTCCCAGAAACAAGTTATCAACTGGAAAATAAAACAGTCGTACACAAATCAACTGGAGAACCCTTTTACCTTTTCACACAAATCCCAGGACTAAACCCTTATTTAGCAGTGGTCGCCAACCCTGTTCCTGGAGGACTGCTCTCTGAGCAAGCTTTTGTTTCAGCACTAACACACTTAATTGTACTAGATCAACTAATCTTCACTACTATTATTAGTCTGGTTAGGTGTGTAAGTTCTGGGCTGGAACATAAGCCTTCTCATAATGTAGCTCTCTAGGACCAGAGTTCATGACCACCTGTTGTACAGTTTAGCCGGTCTGTAGACCTACCTTGCTCTTGCTGCAGTGAGTCGGGGTCTACATCCAGAGTTGTGTTGCTCATGAAGTTCTCCTTGTGCAGGGCTTCAGTGATGTAGTTTCGGAAGTCTGTTATGGTGTAGACCACAGTGGGGCGTTCAACGGCGTCACGGTAAGACTTCTCCACCACGTTGGACTGGAGGTTGATGTAGTCCATGGTCTCGTTACTGATGCCTGCCCCGTCCACTTCCAGAGTCACTGCGTAGTGGACTACCACGGACAACATACCCCTAGAGGAGCAATATTCATTTGATAGAGAGAGAAGACACACATTGAGGAACAGAGAGACACATTGAGGAACAGAGAGACACATTGAGGAACAGTGAGACACATTGAGGAACAGAGAGAGACAATTGAGGAACAGAGAGCGACATTGAGGAACAGAGAGACACATTGAGGAACAGAGAGACACATTGAGGAACAGAGACATATTGAGGAACAGAGAGAGAGAGAGAGAGAGACACGTTGAGGAACAGAGAGAGACACATTGAGGATCAGAGAAACATATTGAGGAACAGAGAGACACATTGAGGAACAGAGAGACACACTGAGGAACAGAGAGAGAGACATTGAGGAACAGAGAGACACATTGAGGAACAGAGAGACACAGTGAGGAACAGAGAGAGACACATTGAGGAACAGAGAGACACATTGAAGAACAGAGAGACACAATATGGAACAGAGAGACACAATAAGGAACAGAGAGACACAATAAGGAACAGAGAAACACATTGAGGAACAGAGATACACATTGAGGAACAGAGATACACATTGAGGAACAGAGAGGGGTGCCCTCATCTTGGATAAGGTTGCATGGCTCAAATGTCTCAAGTAGAAATTATTGTTACACTTTACATAGAGCCCACAGGTATAATGAGTTATAATGCAGTCATAATGCTCTCATAGGGATCACAAGTGATTCCCAGTCTGTTGAATAGATGCCACATAATAAGACATCATGTTGTAATAAAACGTTATAAGAGCTGAAAAAATACTTAAAACAAGTCATAAAAATTAGGGAAAGTGCTGTGAAAACATAATTAGTGATTGTGTGAATTTACCCACCAGGGTTGGTTAAACCGGTCTTAGCTTAAAGAGGTCCTAGCTTAAAGAGGTCCTAGATTAAAGAGGTCCTAGCTTAAAGAGGTCCTAGCTTAATTATTACAGAGATCCTAACTTAAAGAGGTCCTAGTTTAGGCACAGTGCAGTCAAAAACGTGATTTTCCTGTGTTTTATAGATATTTCCACACAATGAGGTTGGAATTTTACTGTGAAATTGTGAAAATTATGATAATTATGCCCTTTAAGTACAAGAGCTGTTTAAAAATGGTATGGAGCTTATGCCTTTCCATGGTTACATCACCATGCGGTCAGTTATTTAATACAACAATTAGAAAGAGAGTTTCAAACCTCTCTGCCAATACCAGCTACTTTTCAGTTTTCCCCTCCTCACTCAGACCACTCCCAGACAGTCCGAGGCAAATTCTCGCTTGAGAAAGTGTTCATTGCTAAGAAGATATTTCTGTTTCTTTTTGACTATTTTAACTGAAATCAATCACAGTAAGATACTTAATTGTTACCCAGAAATGATTTGATATTGAGATAAAAACGGCTGCATTGGAACTTTAAAGTGGTCCTAGCTTGGAGAAGCTATATCCTAATCTAGATACTGAGTTCTGAGGCATAATATTTCCCCCTAGTGTGGGAGAACCTGGTCAGTTTATGACCACCTTCCCTTCCCCCCCCCCAGACAGCCCAATTCTCCTTCAGCTCTAGTTCCCTGGCAGCTTTGTTTAAAGGTTGCATGCTAACAGGGCTTTATATGACCTGCAGAACAAACTGTGAAGAGCCGAAGGTGGTTTAAAGGCCTCACTGTGCTCGCAACGTTTAGTTTTCCACGATGCCAGTTTGTAGGGGAAACCAGTGAGGGGCTAAACGCCAACTAACAGAAAACACATAGAAGTCCAATGTGACATCTAGCCAAAAGGAATCACGTGTTTTAGCTTCGTTTTTTGTGCTTTTCGTGTCTGCAATGGTGCCGATGCACTGAGCTATAATGATTGACAGGCATTGGAAGTATGCTTGTAATGCTGGTAAACATAGTGTGGAACAACTGATCTGAAGACTGTGGCAAGTAAGCAGAAAACATCTAACCATGCAGTAGGTACGGCAAAGGCTTGGTTCTTTGGCTCAGCCAGACACAGATGCACATGCATATCCCATTAGTAGATATACATGTGAGATAGACTCAGTGGGATTTGGGTTAGCTCAACTGTGCAGTCATAATGGTTGAACTGGGAGTGATAGCATTGCAATGAGATGGATTTATCACGCTCCAGTGCACTTTCACACAGGTATCTAGCCCGTTATTACAGCACTCTCCAGGACGTCATCAACTGTAATGTGTGTGTCAGTGGTCGTTGTCATGGATTTAGGAGCCATAAATCCTGACATGTGAAATCATTAACAGTAACCAGGTTTCCAGCCATCCTTTTTATGTAAAGTAAAGTACATGTTGGATAAAAAATGTCACGACAGGCCTGATGGGAACAGCAAATCTGTCGGTAAATCTGTCGACAAAACAAATCCGCTAGACAAGGTGGGAGTTCATTATGCGAGATATGGCGGTGGAAACGCCTCTATGGGAATACATTGATAAATATTGAGGGTCTTATTCTGGTGACATGATGATCGATGCTTGGCTGGCTGCCGTTTGACAAATCAAAATGATTTTCCATAACAATCTCATCGTTAAAGTAGCCTGCTGTATATGCTATCTGTTGGCTAGAGTGCACGTGCCAAAGTCATAGTGGGCACATTCACTATATGATGCAACATTTGTGGTGAAAAAAAACATAATTAGAGTTGTGAGGGAAACCTATTTAACTTGGATGTATTATTCAGTACATGGGAATTTAACTGCAAAAGTTATTTCCATGTGCACTACATCATCACGCACACCGTTTTATCCGCAACAAGCATGTGGTTTTTATGCAGATTTTTCAATATTCACATGAACATCTGTAGCCAATTGGATGTAAACCTTGTGAGACAGTTATTTGGGTCAGAAGAAAGAAAACATGCTTACCTTTGGAGGTCCTTCTGAGGCCTGGACACATTTGGAAAAGACAAAGAAATATCAGAACTTGATATTGAAATAGCATATTGCCTGTTCAATTAAATATGATGCTTTATAGGTAGTGGATCAATGGATTTATAGCTGTTAATGACGCTTACCTGAATTCAACTACAAAGACCTTCTTGAATCCTGGTAACCTTTCAAATGCATCTTCAATCTAGATGAGAACGATGAAAAGAAAACACACTTAGTTAATTACCACGTCAAGTTGGAGTTTTTCTCAGGAGAATGAAAAAGATCCACCCTGTTCGCCAGACATGCCTGCGTCTACACCAGTACTGTGAATCCTTTACGCCACCAGTTAGCAATATCATTCTCAGTCCAGGACCACATAGTATGATCAGTTACTGCAGTATAGACAAAAATCAAGTCAGTCCCCTTTCCAAGTCTGTGTAGTGGCTGTCTGTGTGCTAAAGCTGTCCTCTAGGATCTGTGCCACCTCCCTTCTTTCCCCTCTTGGCCAGGAGCAGTAAGGCTCTGTCCTGTTGTTTACTTATTCATCCTCTCTGTATGTCTGCATCTCAAATGGCACCCTATTCCCTATTTAGTGCACTACTTTTGACCCGAGCCCCATGGGGCTCTGATCAGGCCCTGGTCAAAAGCACTGCACTATATTGGGAAATAGGCGGCCATTTGGGACACGTCTATAACTAATGGCCTCTGCTCTGACAAACTCTGGCTCTGCCGGAGAAAAGGACAAAATGTGAGGTGGCAACATCCAGCGATGGGAATACACCGTCCGCCACTGTGGGTTCCCAGCAGAGGACATGTTTCCAGAGCTGTCACACTGACTGGTGGACCTCTGATTTTTCCAGGCAGCTTTCTTCCTGTTCTTCAGTGAATACAGTATGTAGCTGGCAAGCCCGGACAACCAGTACAACATTCGAAAGCTGTTTACTGTAAATAGATACAGAAGAATATATATAGATATCTTTCAACCTCTTCCGAACTTTCTGTTTCTACTCTGTACACGCAAGAGTTAATCATGTAAAATACACTGTCCAAAACATTAGGAACACCTGCTTTCCATGACAGATGGATCCCTTATTGATGTCACCTGTTAAATCCACTTCAGACAGTGTAGATGAAGGGGAGCTGACAGGTTAAAGAAGGATTTTTAAGCCCGGAGACAATTGAGACATGGAGTGGGTATTTGTGCCATTCAGAAGCTGAATGGGCAAGACAAATTATTTGAGTGCCTTTGAACTGGGTATGATAGCAGGTGCCAGGCACACCGTGTTTCAAAAACTGCAACGCAACAGTGAATCTAGAATGGTCCACCACCCAAAGGACATACAGCCAACTTGACACAACAGGAAAGTATTGGAGTCAACATGGGCCAGCATCCCTGTGGAACGCTTTCGACACCTTGTAGAGTCCATGCCCTGACGAATTGAGGCTGTTCTGAGGGCAAACGGAGGTGCAACTCAATATTAGGAAGGTGTTCCTAATGTTCTGTACACTCAGTGTACATCCTGTATGTGAAAACAAAAACAAAAGCGGGTGTCAAAAAGGACGGGACCAAACAATTGTTTTTACCAATAGCCTGCATGGGGACAGCAGCATACCAACTCTACTGTACCTTATGGGTGAAATGTTTGGCCACGCGCTGGTAGTAGAAGCTAGAGGTGTCTCTCAGGGCGTCGTTGTAGTTCTCTCCCTTCAGCTGGATGCTGAGTTCTACCACCTGCTCCTTCATGGGTGTGGACGGCCTCGTCATGATGTCCTCAATCTCATTGCCCAGCTAAACACAGGACACAAACAGATCACATCATTACAATATCACCTCACTCTCATTCATTTCAGTAGACAGTGTCTTTAATCTATAGCTGATGCACCTCTCTTATTGTGTGTTTAAGAAGGCTTCTATCCTTTATGAAGTAACAATTTGATTATTGATTCTGTATTTCATTGATTGCAATAATAATAACCTCATCATTGCTTACCGTGTTTTCCACCTCTGTTATGATATCTTGGATCCCCAGGAAGTCATCATTTGTTTCTTCTGGTTCTTCTGTGACCCTATAACGACCACCATTATTGTTCTCCTCTGCATCCCTATAACGATCGCCATTATTGTTCTCCTCTGTGTCCGTCAAAATTCCAGTTTCAGTGATGACCTCATGAGTAATCTCCACAGCAGCCTCCTGTGTTGCCTCTGGAGTGGACTCACCTGCAGCCTCTGTGGTTATCTCTGCTGCAGCTTCTGAACGCTCTAGAATGATCTCTTTGGAAGCCTCTTCAGTAGTTTCTGTAATTATCTTTTTGGAAGCCTCTTCTGTAGCTTCTGGAATGATCTCGTCTACTGCCTCAGATGGGACCCCTTCTGAAGCCTCTGGAGTTTCCTCTTCTGATGGTTCTGGAATTTCCTCCTCTGAAGTTTCTGGAATTTCTTTGTCTGAAGGTTCTGGTGTTATCTCTTCTGGAGTCACTGAAACTATTTCTTCTACAGTTTCTGTTGAGTATTCTTCAGCAGCTTCCAGCGTTATCTCCACAGTCTCTGGGGGGATTTCTTCTACAGCCTCTGGAGCGTCTTCCACTGCAGTCTCCAAAGGAACCTCTCCTGCTTCCTCAGGAACTTCTTCAGTAGACTCTGGAGTTACCTCTATCTCCACCTCGGGATTGTCCTCTACTGCAGTTTCTTCTGTAATCTCCTCAGCCTCTGGAGGTTCCTCCACTACATATTCTGGAGTTACCTCTACTTCAACCTCGGGAGTGACCTCCAAAGTGGCTTCTGAGGTGACCTCCACCATAACTTCCTTCATCTCTACTTCAGCCTCAGGAGTGACTTCAGCCTTTATTGTTGCTTCTTCAGTGATCCCTGTTACATCCTCTGGAACGGCATTTACGGAAGTTTCTGGAGTGACTTCTTCCTCAGGACCAATCTCTATTACCACTTCATTAGTAGTAGTGGCCAAAGTATCCTCTAGTACAGCCTCTGGAGTGATCTCCTCAGTAGCCTCGAGAATAAAATGCGTTGTGGCGTCTGAGATAACTTCCTCTAAAATCTCAGGGGTCTCCTCTTCAGTGTCTTCTGGGGCAACATTTACGGTAGCCTCTGAGGTGACCTCCACAGGGAGCTCCTGAATGTCTCCATCTGAATCCTCTGAGGTGACCTCCACAGGGGGCTCATGAACGTCTCCATCTGAACCCTCTGAAGGGATCTCCATGGCAGCTTCAGGCTCTGAAGTGCCCTCTGGAGAAACTTTTGGAATCAACTCTGCTGCAGCTTCCTCATCTGTAGTCTCAGAGGTGTCCTCTGGAGAAATGTCTGGAGTTAATTCTGCTGCATCCTCTGGAATATCCTCATCTGTAGTATCTTCTGACGTTGCTTTGGTAGCAATGTCTGAAGTGGTCTCCAAAGTGATGTTTTCTTCTACCGCAGCCTCTGTGATCTCCTCATCTGTGGTATCTGAAGTGACCTCTATGGCAGCCTCTTTAATCTCCTCATCTATGGTGTCTGAAGTGATTTCTGTGTCACCCTCTGTGATCTCTTTGTCTATGATATCTGAAGTGATTTCTGTGTCACCCTCTGTGATCTCCTTGTCTATGGTGTCTGAAGTGATTTCTGTAGTACCCTCTGTGATCTCCTTGTCTATGGAATCTGAAGTGATTTCTGTAGTACCCTCTGTGATCTCCTTGTCTATGGTATCTGAAGTGATTTCTGTAGTACCCTCTGTGATCTCCTTGTCTATGGTATCTGAAGTAATTTCTATAGTACCCTCTGTGATCTCCTTGTCTATGGTATCTGAAGTGATTTCTGTAGTACCCTCTGTGATCTCCTTGTCTATGGTATCTGAAGTAATTTCTATAGTACCCTCTGTGATCTCCTTGTCTATTGTATCTGAAGTGATTTCTGTGGCAGCTTCCGAAGGCGCTTCAGAAGTGGTTTCAGAAATGTCCTCCAAAGAAGTTTCTGGAATAAATGTTATTTCAGGTTCTGGGATATCCTTGTCTGTGGACCCAACAGGCATATCGATGGCAGCTTCTGAAGGGACCTCTGCAGGGATCTCAATGGCAGCCTCTGATGGGACCTCTATAGGGATCACAATGGCAGCTTCTGGTGGGACCTCTGCAGCGGCCTCTTCTGTCTCCTCCACTGTATTGTATGTGGTATCTGGGATTACTTCCTCATACATTTTCCCAATTACCTCATTAATGGGCTCGTGGATGACAGTGACAATAGGTTCAGGTGTGATCTCCACAGTGTCATCTGAGGTAGCATCGGATGTTTCCTCAACAGCAGCCATATTAACCTCCTGGACAGCCTCATCGCTAGTCTCAGCAATGACTTCAACTGCTGTTTCGGAGTTGACGTCAAAGGCAGCTTCGGTAGTGGCGTCCTCTCCGATCTCCTGTATTGTCTCGTCGGTCTCTGAGGTGACGTCGGTGTCGGCATCTTCAGTCACAGAGTCAGTAGTTTCTGGCGGGACCATCTCTGTGACCTCCTCAACTGGCTCTGCAGTAATGACAGGAATGACGTCAACATCTCCTCGCAAGGTTGGGAAGGTGTCTGGCTGTACGACAATGACTTCATTGTCTACAGAAGAAAACAAGAAGGGCCCCAGAAACAAAGAATATATAGTGCCTTGCGAAAGTATTCGGCCCCCTTGAACTTTGTGACCTTTTGCCACATTTCAGGCTTCAAACATAAAGATATAAAACTGTATTTTTTTGTGAAGAATCAACAACAAGTGGGACACAATCATGAAGTGGAACGACATTTATTGGATATTTCAAACTTTTTTAACAAATCAAAAACTGAAAAATTGGGCGTGCAAAATTATTCAGCCCCTTTACTTTCAGTGCAGCAAAGTCTCTCCAGAAGTTCAGTGAGGATCTCTGAATGATCCAATGTTGACCTAAATGACTAATGATGATAAATACAATCCACCTGTGTGTAATCAAGTCTCCGTATAAATGCACCTGCACTGTGATAGTCTCAAAGGTCCGTTAAAAGCGCAGAGAGCATCATGAAGAACAAGGAACACACCAGGCAGGTCCGAGATACTGTTGTGAAGAAGTTTAAAGCCGGATTTGGATACAAAAAAAATTCCCAAGCTTTAAACATCCCAAGGAGCACTGTGCAAGCGATAATATTGAAATGGAAGGAGTATCAGACCACTGCAAATCTACCAAGACCTGGCCATCCCTCTAAACTTTCAGCTCATACAAGGAGAAGACTGATCAGAGATGCAGCCAAGAGGCCCATGATCACTCTGGATGAACTGCAGAGATCTACAGCTGAGTTGGGAGACTCTGTCCATAGGACAACAATCTGTCGTATATTGCACAAATCTGGCCTTTATGGAAGAGTGGCAAGAAGAAAGCCATTTCTTAAAGATATCCATAAAAAGTGTTGTTTAAAGTTTGCCACAAGCCACCTGGGAGACACACCAAACATGTGGAAGAAGGTGCTCTGGTCAGATGAAACCAAAATGTAACTTTTTGGCAACAATGCAAAACGTTATGTTTGGCGTAAAAGCAACACAGCTCATCACACTGAACACACCATCCCCACTGTCAAACATGGTGGTGGCAGCATCATGGTTTGGGCCTGCTTTTCTTCAGCAGGGACAGGGAAGATGGTTCAAATTGATGGGAAGATGGATGAGGACCAAATACAGGACCATTCTGGAAGAAAACCTGATGGAGTCTGCAAAAGACCTGAGACTGGGACGGAGATTTGTCTTCCAACAAGACAAGGATCCAAAACATAAAGCAAAATCTACAATGGAATGGTTCAAAAATAAACATATCCAGGTGTTAGAATGGCCAAGTCAAAGTCCAGACCTGAATCCAATCGAGAATCTGTGGAAAGAACTGAAAACTGCTGTTCACAAATGCTCTCCATCCAACCTCACTGAGCTCGAGCTGTTTTGCAAGGAGGAATGGGAAAAAATGTCAGTCTCTCGATGTGCAAAACTGATAGAGACATACCCCAAGCGACTTACGGCTGTAATCGCAGCAAAAGGTGGCGCTACAAAGTATTAACTTAAGGGGGCTGAATAATTTTGCACGCCCAATTTTTCAGTTTTTGATTTGTTAAAAAACTTTGAAATATCCAATAAATGTCGTTCCTCTTCATGATTGTGTCCCACTTGTTGTTGATTCTTCACAAAAAAATACAGTTTTATATCTTTATGTTTGAAGCCTGAAATGTGGCAAAAGGTCGCAAAGTTCAAGGGGGCCGAATACTTTCGCAAGGCACTGTATAATTATGAATAAAAAGAGGGTTTATTATACGTGACACAGAATACAATTATATAAGAAAACATTCTACATGACATCAATGAATTGCTACTGAACATGTCTGGCACTAAAATTGAAAAGTAGTGTGTTCAGACAAGCGGTTCAGACAATCTCTTAGGAAAGTCTAGCGGTCCTTCTATCCACTGTCCATTGACAACGTGGTGTGTCATTAAGAAGGATTAAAGGCCTATTCTGGGAGCAGGCTACAGTAGTCCTATGCAGCACCCACAATAACCTCAAAACAGTACTACACTACAGACAGGGGCTAATAGTCTAGCTATACTGTCACTGATCAACAGATGGCATAAAAGACAGATGAATTTTGCCCAGACACTGAATTGAGGTTAAGAGGTTAACCTTTTTGGGTGGTGGCCAATTCTGGTGGAGTTGCCGCGGTTGGACTGTGTGAAAGAGAGACAATCAATCAGTAACTTCAACATGTTGGACTGTGTGAAAGAGAGACAATCAATCAGTAACTTCCACATGTTGGACTGTGTGAAAGAGAGACAATCAATCAGTAATTTCAACATGTTGGACTGTGTGAAAGAGAGACAATCAATCAGTAACTTCAACATGTTGGACTGTGTGAAAGAGAGACAATTAATCAGTAACTTCAACATGTTGGACTGTGTGAAAGAGAGACAATCAATCAGTAACTTCGACATGTTGGACTGTGTGAAAGAGAGACAATTAATCAGTAACTTCAACGTGTTGGACTGTGTGAAAGAGAGACAATCAATCAGTAATTTCAACATGTTGGACTGTGTGAAAGAGAGACAATCAATCAGTAACTTCAACATGTTGGACTGTGTGAAAGAGAGACAATCAATCAGTAATTTCAACATGTTGGACTGTGTGAAAGAGAGACAATCAATCAGTAACTTCAACATGTTGGACTGTGTGAAAGAGAGACAATCAATCAGTAACTTCAACATGTTGTAACTACCAGGTATTACACTGTAGCCCTGTATGTAACGACCAGGTATTACATTGTACCCCTGTATGTAACTACCATGGATTACACTGTAACCCTGTATGTAACTACCAGGTATTACACTGTAACCCTGTATGTAACTACCAGGTAGCCCTGTAGCCTGGTAGCCCTGTATGTAACTACCAGGTATTACAAAAGTAGACCTGCTATAATAATTTCCTGTTACTGTCTACATGCGTGTAGCTTACAGGCACAGGAAGCTGTCTACAGCAGTGGCTATGATCATACAACAATGTAGTAGTTGTATGAATCTGGTTGAAGCGAGGGGGGAAAGGTTGAGCAGGCTGCAGAGCTGTGTGGTGCACGGAGGCTGCCGTGACGGCACATTTACATGTTACATTTTCATCATTTAGCAGACTCTTATCCAGAGCGACTTATATACATGTTCATACTTTTTTCATACTAGTCCCCGTGGGAATCGAACCCACAACCCTGGTGTTGCAAGCGCCATGCTCTACCAACTGAGCTACACGGGACTACATCACTGTTATGGATAGCATTTCTATAGAGCTGTGTGGGCACCAAGACAGCAGGTTTTAGTGTTGGGAACAGACCTACCTGCACACTTTGGACCCTGAGCTTGTGGGCTCGCTGACGTGGATGGGATGGGGATGAGGAGAACATGGAGGTGGTGTAAATACAATGGGGTTGAGGTTGAGTGACGTGTGTAACGTTCAGCGGGGTGCAACATTCCGTACGTCTGCTCTAAGTGACCCGAACGTTCTGTAACGTTGCCACCTGCTGAGCGTAACCCAGGCATGTACTTATTTTGCGTTGTGACAGAATGCAAGTGCTGGTATCTCACAGAGACATTGGAACGTTTGGAACTCACCTATTCGGAGCAGCAGTCATCACCACTCTCTGAAATAAAAACAGAATCCATTGATAAATAAAGCTTCTCAATCACATACCAATAAACTACACACACTTGGACACACACACGCACACTCACACACATCAATATCCGTAACGTTTTACACATCAAATTGTACAAAATTCTCACTCACAGCCCTAACAAGAGAGACGTGCTCCTCTGATCGGCTGAAGTTGCTGCCAATCTCCATCACGCTGACAGTTCCATCCTGACATAAGTTAACCCAGGCCTGGTACTCTTCTCTCTCAGGTAGACGGTCCCAGAAGATCTTGAACGCCTCCCACACCGTCTCCTGACACACTGGGCAGCACACAGACACAGGACTGGGTCAGAGACTAGCTTTCACACCCGGAATTTTTTGTGTACTTCCTGATTGGACAGAATTTAAATGGAATTGACCCCAATTCTGATTGACACAGAGACATGTGACACAGAGGTCGCACTCTGTGACACAGATGGATGTAGAAGAAGACCCGCTTAACGTATATGAATATTCAATCTAGATTTAAATAACACTGTGTAGTACAAGGACATGGTAACCAAAACAAACATTGACATTTAGCTGACATTTAGCCAGCGATCCTGACAGGAAAAATCTCTCCAATGGACAGCTATGAAAAATGAAGGCAATCAGGGAAATGTGAGGTCATTTTTTGATCCATACACACATATACTCCCAGGTTCCAGACAGCATCACCATTTCACCACCACTGCTGACATTGAAATGACTTCTCAGCTCAAGACATGTGGTTTTCACAATGTACCAGTACCTCTGCTTTGGAACAAAAAAAGCTGGCAAAAAACGTTAACCCCCTTTCTTTTTCTCTCAATCTGCAGCCACATCTGTAGGCTACATTTCAGGTTTGGAGGCTGAGGACAACCAGAAAGCCCTTGGTAGAGGAGCTAGCGGGAGCAGGCCTGAGGGCTCTCATATTTTCCTGGCAGCATGGCTCATTTCATCAATGTCTAGAGGACTACTATTTCGGTAGCGAGGCAGGGTTCAGACCGAGGACTGGGGCTTTCTCTCTAAGCTTCCCCAGGTGGAGCACCACGTGTTCGGATTGAACTGACAGAAGGGCACCCTGGTGCAAGGCTGTCTGGTGCCAGGCTCTCTGCCTGGCCTCACCTGAAATCTGGCCCTTATCAATCAGTCTGTACCAAAATGAGGTTGGACGTTTGACTTTGACCTTAAACGTGGAGCGTTTCTCAGCCTCCATGACTGACTACCATAACTATAGCCCTTGAATCATGATAGATTAGTTACTGTCGTTGATTGACTTCTAGTAATTTCCCTTGAGTTCCAACAAGGTTCTGAACCATTGTTCCAAACAAACGACTGATAGAGAATGGTAACACCGGGCTGTATTTCAACAGCTGAAGTCATGCACGTGGATGACCATAGGGCTTTAATATAGAGGCTGGAAAAGTACTGCTTACTGCATGGTTCATGTTGGAGGTGATTAAAGAGCACGCATTTACATGACAAACATCTATTTATCTTCCCCACCTGTCCATTCCCAATTAAATATAAGATCATCACAGAAAGTTGTACTCATTTTGCTGGTATATAATGGTTTTGTTAGCCTTCTGTCACATACACTCTTAGAAAAAAAAGGCACTATCTAGAACCTAAAAGGGTTCTTCGGCTGTCCCCATAGGAGAACCTTTTGAGGAACCCTTCTTGGTTGCAGGTAGACCCCTTTTGTTTCCGGGTAGAAACCTTTTGGCTTCCACGTAAAACACTTTCCACAGAGGGTTCTACATGGAACCCAAAAGGGTTTTACCTGGAACCAAAAGGGTTATTCTATGGGGACAACGGAAGAACCCTTTTGAAAACCTTTTGCATAAGAGTGTACACATCACAGGAATTAAATTAATCTGGCTGAACAACAAAGATTGTAGATGAATAGACTCCAGGTCATAATGAATCCCCAGGGCCCATGAGATACAGTAGTGAAAAAGCTTACCTCGCTGGTGAAAGTACTTCAGATGGTTTTCTATCGCCTGGTCTACAGTCTCTTGAGAACAAAGCTTCACTCCACTGGGAAAAAGAATATTCCGCTTTCTTCTAGAAATAGCACCCTTTCCTTTGTATGTCTTGTGGGTCAAGGCCTCCAGACCTTCATCTGACTCCAGTTGTCTTGAAATCCCAGAGGGGTCTTGAGATTTCAAGTGTTTCACTACCAAACCTCTATCCATAGCAACCCCATGCGAAGCATCTGTAAAAGTACATGAGACTGAGTTATACATGTGACCAGAAGTCAAACAGTCATCATTAAATCCTCTACTGTACCTACCCGTGTCAAAGTATCCTGTCAGAAGGATGGCAGACACAACCCAAAAAACACAGTTCCTCGTTAGCCCCGGCATTTCTCAAAGAGCCAAGATCCAAGATGCAGCCCCAGTCTAGATTAAAATCTTCTCAATCCTTCTCAGTTCATCAACAATAGGGTTTTGTTTACTGTCCATCCACTTGATAGCATTGTGTAAAAATAGGGCTATTCCTCTGGTTAGTCCTCGTGGGCTAGGCTATCCCCCCAGTGTAACGGGATGTGGTTACAGTGCTGAAGACAGCTCCCCAGCCTTACTCAGGTAAGCAGATGGGACTTTGGCAGGAGATTTCTTTCTGCTTCCTAATCCTATTTGATAAGCTTTAGTGGTGCCTCTGCAAGACTTTAGTCTAACCGTGCATGGTTGTTTAACTTGTGAATAATCTGTGTAGGCCAATGTTGGGAATAGGGATAGTGATGGTCATTTTATTTTTGACATAATTGCATATTTTCACAGCTGCAAAACATGCAAAAACAACTTATCCTACTTGGACACACTTTATATCCTATAAGTTGCTAATTTAAGTGATATGATTGGCTTGGTCTGCTTATTAAATGATTAAAACATTAATCCATTACTTACTCATTCCTTTTATATTTACAGTACTGCAGAGATTCACAATGTGAAATGTGATTCTCACGGTGACATTAAATCAAATCAAATCAAATCAAATGTTATTTGTCACATACACATGGTTAGCAGATGTTAATGCGAGTGTAGTGAAATGCTTGTGCTTCTAGTTCCGACAATGCAGTAATAACCAACAAGTAATCTAACTAACAATTCCAAAACTACTGTCTTATACACAGTGTAAGGGGATAAAGAATATGTACATAAAGATAAATGAATGATATATGAATGAGTGATGGTACAGAGCAGCATAGGCAAGATCCAGTAGATGGTATCGAGTACAGTATATACATATGAGATGAGTATGTAAACAAAGTGGCTAGTGATACATGTATCTACATTATCAACAGATGTGAAATGCATTCAAAATCACCACAAATTGATTGTGGCCTTCATTTAAGCTAGAGAGAGTATGTGAATGTGTCCTTTGTCTCTGTCTTTCAGGGCAATCTTGAAACCTCTCTGCCCAATGCCATTACACATAGCAGTAAGTATAGGTAGGTCAGTATAAATTCAGGTGAGTACAGATGTAGAATCTTAATTTGATCACTCTTTTGTCGCTGAGAATTTTCCCGCACAGCAGTAAATGCAAACTTGTAGTGTATTCAAGTTTTAAAAAGGCTTCTAAAGTTCGTAATTTCCACTTTGAAATGTATCGAACCCTACAAGAAATGTCCATTCATTATAATCCACATAATTAAAATGTCCTGTTTCTCCAGGATTATTTTCCTGCTGTAGCAAACTGGCTCAAATTAAGATATTACAGCTGTATGTGTTGGTGAGTCAGTAGAGGTCAGTATTTGTGGAACCTGTTGTACCACAACACAGACATGCAATCTTCCCGTGAGGCTGATTTGGTGGTGAGTAATGAACATTGCTGCCAATAAGCTCGTCTGACCTGTAGCAGGACAGTGCAGCTCAAGGGGGTAGACCCAGGTGACTAGATGCTACTTATCCTTTCTGACAGGAAAGGTGCTTATTCCCTTCAGGACAGAGGAAATCAGAACAGAACAGCAAACGGAATTGTCCGTCTGTCTATTGTATTCACAACGTCTAACATTGTTGTGGCAGACAATTGACATCTGTAAATAGGACTTCAAATAAGGGCAAGTGTTTGGTATAGAGCATTGGATTCATTCCAGTATCAATCACATTTATTTATAAAGCCCTTCATACATCAGCTGATGTCACAAAGTGCTGTACAAAAACCCTGCCTAAAACCACAAACAGCAAGCAATGCAGGTGTAGAAGCACAATGGCTAGGAAAAACTCCCTAGAAAGGCCAAAACCTAGGAAGAAACCAGGCTATGAGGGGTGGCTAGTCCTCTTCTGGCTGGGCTGGGTGGAGATTATAACAGAACATGAGTTATAGATCCGTCATTCTCATTGAAAGAAAGTCTAAAAAGTGGTAGATCTGTTCTGTTCATGCTATTTCTATGCTTCCTATTCTTAAGTTTAGGTTTTGCATCTTTTACTTTCGGTTTTGCACACCAGCTCCAAACAGCTGAAAATATATTTCAACAGCAGTTTAGATGGTACTATGATTCTCGACACTATACTTGCTTGTTTTGTCACATAAACTGAAATTAGGCAAACTATTAGAACTTTAGCAACCAGGAAATGGTGGAGCGATTTCTGCATAGTGCAAGTTAAAGCTAACACTTCTTTATTAAAAAGAACTCTACTCACTACACTATGTCTTCCTGTGTTTCAAAACACAAGGAGACGAAAACAGGAAGTGATCTGGCCCATCAAAGGGATGATTCACTTATCTATTGGCGTCATGGCGTTCACGTCATTGGAGAAGTACTACATGATCAGATTTGAGCTACACCCGATGACCTTTCCATTAGTACTGAATCCCAAGCAAATGCACAGCTGGTTGATAAATCTCCTCTTTGCATGGTAACACAACTGACATTCATGGAGTTCAGTGACTCGACTGTGTCCCAACTGAGACCCCTTAGTAAGACTTGATATCACTGTTTTCTATCGGTGCTATGGATACTTAGAGACTATGCATGGGGGAGAGCTGTTATTAAAGCCATTGTGGTTTTGGATGTAGAATGGCATAGCTAGCATATCATTCAGTGGAAGTCATTTTCTATGTCTTTTGGGAGTCTATTGAATATGCCGTAATTTTCCAGTCCACGCATGGGTTCACTTGTTTGAAGGTTCCATAAATTATCTAGACAAGAAGTTCACACCCAATAGTGGAGTTGTACAGAGAAGAAGAAGAAATCAGAGGGTTATCCTTGTTTCCAGGGGGGTGGAGTAAAACCACTGAAACATCTCAGAGAGGATATGGGTGTTCCATGTAAGGGTTAGGGTTGGGCTAGGGTTAGGGTTAGGGTTATGGGTATGGTTGAGGCTAGGTTTGAACAGGATGTGGACATGAAGGTAGGGTTAGGGTTGAACAGGATGTGGACATGAAGCTATGGTTAGGGTTGAACAGGATGTGGACATGAAGCTAGGGTTAGGGTTGAACCAGAATGTGGACATTAAGCTAGGGTTAGGGTTGAACCAGGGTGTGGACATGAAGCTAGGGTTAGGGTTGAACAGGGTGTGGACATGAAGCTAGGGTTAGGGTTGAACAGGATGTGGACATGAAGGTAGAGTTAGGGTTGAACCAGAATGTGGACATGAAGCTAGGGTTAGGGTTAGAGGTAGAGGTAGGGTTAGAGGTAGGGTTAGAGGTAGGGTTAGAAGTAGGGTTAGAAGTAGGGTTAGAGGTAGGGTTAAAGGTAGAGGTAGGGTTAGAGGTAGGGTTAGAGGTAGGGTTAGAGGTAGAGGTAGGGTTAGAAGTAGGGTTAGAAGTAGGGTTAGAGGTAGGGTTAAAGGTAGAGGTAGGGTTAGAGGTAGGGTTAGAGGTAGTGTTAGAAGTAGGGTTAGAGGTAGGGTTAGGGTTAGGGTTAGAGGTAGGGTTCAATCAATCAATGATGACCAGCAGGGTCAAATAATAATAATCACAGTGGTTGTCGAGGGTGCAACAGGTCAGCACCTCAGGATTAAATGTCAGTTGTCTTTTCATAGCCGATCATTCAGAGTATCTCTACCGCTCCTGCTGTCTCTAGAGAGTTCAAAACAGCAGGTCTAGGACAGGTAGCACATCTGGTGAACAGGTCAGTAAGGATGTGCTTGTCGCTGGGCTTGGGATTGGGTCGAGACCTGTCACACGTCCGGTCATTAGTGGATAACTGCCTTGCATGCCTTCTCAGAGAGCAGAGTAGGTGGTTTCTGAGGTGAGATGGCTGAGACTAGGGCAAGGCAGCCAGGTGGTCTCTCTCTCTGGTGAGGCCTGATTGACAGACTGAGGCTTGTTTGGAAGTTAGCGCTAGAAGGGTAGGTGGAGTCTTAAAAGGACAAAGGCTCAGAGGGCTGCCTTTATGACCTCACCATCTACTCACTCTCACCCCAAAACTCTCCCTGGACTGCTTATGTTGCCAGCTTTAGTCATTTTTACTGATTCAGTTGTCTATAATAGGGCTTGGGGTCAATTAAATCTCAACTCAATAGATTTCAGATATTGAAATTAATCACTGTTTTTGAATTGACTTAGCTTTCTCCAAGTACCTTTATACAGTTGAGATCTCTCTGTGTCAAATGGCTAACTTTGTTGTTTTCAAATTATAGTCAGGTGACATATTATCAACAGATCCGGGAATAGGAAATACAATTAAAAACAGAGGTAGGTAGGTAGCCAACAAACTAATTATACTTTAACAGTATACACAGAATATATATTATAATGAAATAATCTGTTGCTTTTCGTTGTCTTGCCATTAGTCTCTTGCCAGACTAGTTGGACACTCACTCAGCTGATGACGGTGACGTTACGGCAACGGTGAATCAACAATGGTAACATGGTTTATTGGATAATGTGATCAGCAGATGGGCCAGTGTCTTCGTTAGGTCTGGGCTCCTGTCCAGGTATCAAGATGATACCACTGTCCTGCAAGGCAAAGAAAAACAACACCCTCTGATTAGACCTGTAATACTAACCTCACAATGAGATATTCACACCGGTCAATGAGTTAATGGAAACCAATAAGGACATGTAAGGACAGAGTCAAACATAAACATACAGGATTACAACACACCATGGCACATATTATTGGAGTGCTGATCTAGGATCAGTTTTGCCTTGTAGATTATAATGAATGGACAGGGTAGACCTAATCAAAAGGTGTCTCTCACCGTGTGAATACTGTATTACCAGCAGCCTTTGACAAATACTGTAACGTAGCCTGGGGAATGATAAAGTTGCCTACGGTCAACAAGTCTGGACCCCTGCAGAAATTCTGGGATTGGAAGCTGGTTTTCTATGAAGAGACTACAGAAGAACAGGGGGGGGGGGGGGGCTCTAGAGAGCCATCGTGTCCAAAGAACTAGCTAAATCTGTATAATCCAGCCGTCCGGCTCAGATTAGCTTTCCTGTGGCCCCTTGTGGAGCACAGTTACCTCATCATGGCCTAGCCTACTGTCTACAAGACAGAGTATGCATCCCAAATGGCACCCTATTCCCTATATAGTGCTTTGGTCAAAAGGAGTGTACTATATAGGAAATAGGGTGCCATTTGGAACGTAACCAGACAGACAAGGCCAAGCCCAGAGAACTGGACTAATACACGTCAACAGTGATTAACGGAAATGCGCCCAATCCTACCTGTGGCTTTTGGCCCCAGATCCAACCTCCACTCCATTCAGTCTGTAACTATGGTGACCCACAGTAAGCAAGGACACAGTTGAGAGTGTGAGGCATGCTCATCATAACAATGCTGTTGTATTGACGTTGTATTAGTTAATGTGACGACTGTTGTTCATCGAATGATTAAAAGTTTCTAATTGCGTGATTATCTGAATCAAGCAATTATTAACTCATTAACCTGGGTCACCATGGGAAAACTAGTTTTTATTGAGTTTCTATTTCCCAAATTAACTCAAAGAATATCAGAATATCGATTTTACAACAGCTGCTAATTAACCAGTTGCCTCTACAATCTCGTTCTGAACGTCGTATAGCCCGTGAATCTGCACGGACCCGGGTCTCACCAATGAGTTCGTACCACACCAATCTTGGTTTAATATTTATTTATTAGAAAGCTAAAATGATGATAAAAGATACACATAGACAAAACACATTATAGGCTATTGATTAGAACTTAGTATAATGGGCCAACACACTATGGCGCATGTTACCCAAAATGTGGATTTCAAAGAGAGAGAGGAAAAAGAAAGTACACGAGATAAATATACATTTGGGTGAATTTGTCAGCTATGCTATTCTAACCCTTGCCCCTAACTGCCGCTCTTATGGGTCAGAAAATAAGGATGTAATTACGTGGGGAAGACCTCAGAGGATTCTCTGCGTGGACCGTTCAGGGGACCGTTCAGGCTGCTCGATGACGCACTTCTCCGGCACACCTTTCTGGTCATCCTCACGATGTCAGTGTCCTTTTGGCTTAGGAGTCTGTTCCCTCACCCTTGCTCTGGAATGGGTCTTCTGAGGACAGACAGCTCTGTAGCTCAGAGCTCACAGCATAGGAATGAAACCCTTTAGATACCATGATTCGATGGGAGATGGAGGCTAGGTGGTTCGACTTGAATTCACCCGCTTAGACACAGCTACTCATCCGTAGCTTGGGTAGAAAATGATTTCTTTGTCTTCAAACTTTTGGTGTGTTCTGGGTTCGTTGACTTTTTAGACCTTGGCTGCAGCTTGGGTCACGTAGTCTCTGTAAATTCTTTACTCACAGGTTTTATACCCTCGTGTCAGAAGTGGGCGTAACCGCCTTTAGGGCAATTCTCTGGGCATACCAAGTTAAGTGCAAGGTGTAGGTTTTTCTCAAATCCAATTTTAGACAACTAAATTCACATTTCATCTTTACCAAAACATTCCCTTTGATTTTGACATTTTCCACACAACGTATAATGTATAAACATCAAACATATACTAGGAAAACTCTTCACGTTACAATGTTTTTGTAATAACGTCATCTATAAGACTTTAATAACAAAACAAAAATGACATACATTTTCATATTCCATCTATCGTCATGACCACCATTGTGGCTGACGGAAACCATTGTTCCAAAGTCCCTTTATTTAATGTTTAATGTTCTGAGGCTGGTTCTCCATAGTAACAGGACAAAATAATTTGTCTGTGGCCTGAAATTTACCAGGGGCGTGAGGGGTCATAAAACCCCCACATCTTCAGACCCCTATCTCTCCTCCTCTGTTGGAGTTGAGAGATAATCTGTAGGGTTGTGGTCTCCTGTAACCTGACCTGATCAGGACAGTCATGTCATTAATACTAAATAACAGCAGCTCAAGTCAAATGAATACTTATCTATCAAATTAAAGTCAAGGCGCCGACAAGGCGCCACAAGTCATTTGAAAATTGAACAGTTAAATTGTGCTTCAATTCTTTTAAACATAGGCTACAATTTACTGTACAAAATCCTCTTAACTGCTTTGGGACTGGGGGCAGTATTGAGTAGCTTGGATAAAAAGGTGCCCAGTTTCTAAAACAGTTTGAATGATGTCTGTGAGTATAACAGAACTCACATGGCAGGCAAAAACCTGAGAAAAAATCCAACCAGGAAGTGGGAAATCTGATATTTGTAGTTTTTCAAGTCATTGCCTATCGAATATACAGTGTCTATGGGGTCATATTGCACTTCCTAAGGCTTCTACTAGATGTCAACAGTCTTTAGAACCTTGTTTGATGCTTCTAATGTGAAGGAGGGGGGAATGAGAGCTGAAGGAGTCATGGGTCTGCTGCCAGAGTGGCATGAGCTGATCACGCGCGCTCACGTGAGAGCGACCTGCGTTCCATCGCATTTCTACAGACAAGGGAATTCTCCGGGTTAAACATTATTGAAGATTTATGTTAAAAACATCCTAAAGATTGATTCTATACTTCGTTTGACATGTTTCTACGACCTGTAATATGACTTTTCGTCTGAACTTTCGCCTGGACTTGCCCGCGCGTTGTGAGTTTGGATTGTGTACTAAACACGTTAACAAAAAGGAGGTATTTGGACATAAATGGACATTATCGAACAAATCAAACATTTATTGTGGAACTGGGATTCCTGGGAGTGCATTCTGATGAAGATCATCAAAGGAAAGTTAATATTTACACTGCTATTTCTGACTTCTGTTGACTCCACAACATGGAGGATGTCTGTATGGCTATGGTCTGAGCACTGTACTCAGATTATTGCATGGTGTGCTTTTTCGGTAAAGCTTTTTTGAAATCTTACACAGTGGTTGCATTAAGGAGAAGTGGATCTAAAATTCCATGCATAACACTTGTATCTTTTAGCAATGTTCATTATGAGTATTTCTGTAAATTTATGTGGCTCTCTGCAAAATCTCAGGAGGTTTTGGAACTACGGAAAAAAATGTGCCAATGTAAACTGAGATTTTTGGATATAAATATGAACTTTATCAAACAAACATACATGTATTGTGTAACATGAAGTCCTATGAGTGTCATCTGATGAAGATCATCAAAGGTTAGGGATTAATTTTATCTCCATTTCTGCTTTTTGTGACTCCTCTCTTTGGCTGGAAAAATGGCTGTGTTTTTCTGTGACTAGGTACTGACCTAACAATCGCATGGTGTGCTTTTGTCGTAAAGCCTTTTTGAAATCGGACACTGTGGCTGGATTTACAACAAGTTAGTCTTTAAAATGATGTGAAATACTTGTATGTTTGAGGAATTTTAATTATCGGATTACTGTTGTTTTGAATTTGGCACCCTGCACTTTCACTGGCTGTTGTTGTGGTACGCTACCGTTCCACATATCCCAGAGAGGTTAATGAACACTTCCTTTCAGCAAGCGACCCCCACTGACCCACCATCTAATGAAATTAGTAGCATTCTTATACAGGCAATGACCTGTAATCCTGCTTGGCCCCAGCAGGGACCCTGCTAATTACCTAGGGATGAACTAACCTGTCTCACGACGGTCTAAGCCCAGCTCACGTTCCCTATTAGTGGGTGAACAATCCAACGCTTGGTGAATTCTGCTTCACATTATCCCTTAGCCAATGCATTTCAGCAGACGCCCTCCAGGTGTGTGTTCTAAATGGCACCATATTCCCTTGATAGTGCACTACTTTTAAGCAGGGCACATAGGGCTCTGGTCAAGAGTAGTGCACTGCATAAGGAATAGGGTGCCATTTAGGAAGCAGGCCAAATGAATGAAGGCCAGAGCCAACTGCATAGCTCCTCAGTCCCCAAATCCTCTCGCCATCGGAGGTCCCATATGCTCGGTGTTTCCCGTCTTTGTTGACATGGTTGGTAGGTTCCCGGTTGTTTGCCCCACATGGTCGCACCCCCTGACGTCCTGACCTCGGGGAAAATAACAGCAGCAGATGACCAACCCCCTTTCAGAGATATCTGGGGTTAAAAGTCTTCTACAGTAACCTGCTGAGGTGGCCAAGATGACAAGATACATGGTTATTTTGTCCAACACGTCATTGTGTTTTCATCTAAACATGCCAGTTAACAATTATCGCTCACAATGAAGACTTTCACTCAGTCACTTGATGGAGTTTCTTTATTGTCAGTAGATTTTATGTTAGCCCATTTAAATGGGTTAAACTATCTGTAAATTAAAACAAAACTTCAAACTGCTTTAACATGGTTCTCTATAAAACACGTCTCCAGACTACCTGTTGACTATCTGGACCGGTCTATTGGAAGGACCTTGAGCTCAGTCCTGATCTCCAGACTACCTGTTGACTATCTGGACCGGTCTATTGGAAGGACATTGATCTCAGTCCTGATCTCCAGACTACCTGTTGACTATCTGGACCGGTCTATTGGAAGGACATTGATCTCAGTCCTGATCTCCAGACTACCTGTTGACTATCTGGACCGGTCTATTGGAAGGACCTTGATCTTAGTCCTGATCTCCAGACTACCTGTTGACTATCTGGACCGGTCTATTGGAAGGACCTTGATCTCAGTCCTGATCTCCAGACTACCTGTTGACTATCTGGACCGGTCTATTGGAAGGACATTGATCTCAGTCCTGATCTCCAGACTACCTGTTGACTATCTGGACCGGTCTATTGGAAGGACATTGATCTCAGTCCTGATCTCCAGACTACCTGTTGACTATCTGGACCGGTCTATTGGAAGGACATTGATCTCAGTCCTGATCTCCAGACTACCTGTTGACTATCTGGACCGGTCTATTGGAAGGACATTGATCTCAGTCCTGATCTCCAGACTACCTGTTGACTATCTGGACCGGTCTATTGGAAGGACATTGATCTCAGTCCTGATCTCCAGACTACCTGTTGACTATCTGGACCGGTCTATTGGAAGGACATTGATCTCAGTCCTGATCTCCAGACTACCTGTTGACTATCTGGACCGGTCTATTGGAAGGACATTGATCTCAGTCCTGATCTCCAGACTACCTGTTGACTATCTGGACCGGTCTATTGGAAGGACATTGATCTCAGTCCTGATCTCCAGACTACCTGTTGACTATCTGGACCGGTCTATTGGAAGGACATTGATCTCAGTCCTGATCTCCAGACTACCTGTTGACTATCTGGACCGGTCTATTGGAAGGACCTTGATCTCAGTCCTGATCTCCAGACCCTAAACCAATGCATTAGTAGTTGTAGGCTGGAAGGTGTAAGACAAGTTAAGCAGTATGAATGTCCTTGGTTAATTCTATGGAACCCTTGAACCCCGTAAAGCCCATCCATAGTTAACCAGTCGACCTATGGCCTTACCTTAACAGCACAACTTAGACCTTCAAACCGGCTACTGCATTTGACTATACGGCTTTTACTGAACTATAAGACAGAATTAAAGCCAACATAATTATATAGTATTAGAATAACAATATGGAAGAATTGATAAACACTCATTTGTATACTGTAGTAGTGGGGCCATTTTCTGACAGTGGCTAAATCAATGGGGTAGAGATTTGGATGGGGCGAATAGGAAAAGGGTAGCCCAACTCATTTTGGAGATGTGGGGGGGTGACCTTTACCCTTCCAACAGCAGGGAGAAGGAGGGCTCTGTCCTGTCTAAGAGGGCTCTGTCTGGGGCCCACATGCTGTGAGAGGCTACACCAAAGACTCCAATTATCCAAAAACGCTCATTGTACCAACTTAAACCAATTAAGTACATATGGTTAAGCACATATCCTATCAGACTTAGTGTTAACGACCCAAACTGAAAAACCTATTAACTGTGCCCGCGTGAAAAACACACAATAACTTAAAAGGTCATATCTGGGATTCTCGCTCTACAATATTGTGATGGTGACAGAAGAGAGTTCTGTCCAGCCGTTGCTAGGTAGACTTTGGGGGCATCTTTAATCCAGGAATATACCACATTATAAATACATCATTGTAAATACATCATTATAAACATGCCATTAACAAATCAATGTTTACACCGTGAAAACAAACAGAAACTCAAATGGAAACCCTTACTGTGTGGGGAGAATGTTATTTCTGTTTCTTATGACAGAGTGAGTCAGGTCCATAGACTTTCATACAGCACAAACACAAAGGGGAATTGAGTTCTGCCTGTAAACAGAACAGGGGAGAGGTGCTGTTCTAATCATCATATTACAAGTGGTCATTGTGTAAGCTTACTCAGTGTTCCCCACTGGAACACGGGGTTTTCCTTACAAACTAAGCAGCTACAACATGAGGAGCCAAAACTAAAACACTGCCAATGTGTTGACTTGTCTGTAGTGATAACACTATTGTTTAGCAGCTGCAAACAATCATGTGCATATTGAGTCCTTTATGGTCAGAAACAGCAGCCTGACACACTGAACAGGAATAACTGAGTAATATTGACTTTAATATTTATAGTGGTTTTATGTGTGAGTCATAAGGACATTTGAAAAAGAAACCTGTTCTGGGTACATGAGTTACACTTTTGCTCAGCAAACTAGATTTGAGCACTCACTCATATCCTTGTGTAATAATGTCCATTCCAAATGCTCTCTTCTATAACATAACATAAAAACTAAACATTACATGAACAATTTTATTCAATTTTACAATCCTATTATTTTGTACATGCACATTACATACAAGTGAGAAACAAACATCCTGTGACATTTTATTTAAAAAAAATAGTAATACAAAAATAGATATTACATGTATTGTACATTTAAAAAGTAAAAGTCCTTCACAGTTTAGGGGTATTGTAGTAGTAGTGCATTGCTGATCAGGTACCTTGGCTACCTGCAGCTGCTCCCGCCATTGCCTTGGCGACCGTGCAGCTCCATCACCAGGCTCCGGATCTCCTCCCTCTTCCTCCACACCTGTTGCCGTGGAAACCAGCGCTCCAAACGCAGGGGGAGGTCAAAGTGCACCACTGGGTTCTGGAGAAAGTCAGTGAGCCAACCAGAGGTTCAGAATAAGGTGTGATGTCATACATGGGACAGGCAGTTATCATTTCAGATCAAGTGTTTTAGACAGTGTAGTGGAGACAGAAAAGTGCCCATGAAATGGATGGTTGATGTCAGCTTGTTGTTAAACGTGGGAGTTTACAGGGGGAGGGCCGTACCTGCAGAAAGCTCTCCACGTACTGCAGGAGGTAGAGGCCACAGTCGCTGCTGTTGTTCTGTAGAGGGACTGTACAGTGGGAAGCCTTCATACTGTCTACAGTGAAGTCTCTGCGTGTTCCTCTACGCACCTCCCACTCTACATGTAGGTAACTGGAGAGGACAGACGGGAGAGGTTGAAACTAGTGTACAAACACATATATGAACCACACACACAAAACAATGCAAGCGCGACAGACACACACACAGAGAGTACTCACTCCCGCAAGAGCTTATAGATGCTCTCATGGTAAGAGATCTTCAGGGAGTCCATGATGAGAATGCAGGGTCTACAGAGAGAAGACAACCCCGTGATACTACACACACTGTTATAGATGGAGGAAGTACAGCCAATTCATTCACAGTTAATGCACTCACTTCTTAATGATGGTCTCCCTCTGACAACCATCTTGGGTACACGCCTTCAAAATTGGGATAATGTAATTTAGGATGTTGCACACATGCCCAAAACATTTATATTTTTTGTAATTTTTGTTTTGTTTTACAAAAGAGAGTGATATTTACTGGTGGGTTGTGGGTCCTCAATGTAGGTTTCCCACTGTCTCCACCTGTTCCACCTGAAGGAAGTACGTACACACACACACACACACACACACACACACACACACACACACACACACACACACACCTTTTAAATCAGCAGCAAATGTTTAGTTCCTTTGATTTTGTTCTGTGGTGTTATGGCCAAATGTGCATGCTCTGTTTCTCAGTGTTTCTTGGCTGGGTATGGAGGACACGCTAGACCTGAACTACAGCCACCAGGTCAACCAAATAATTCCATCTGCAGTTGGGATTCAATTACACACATGCATGAACATGCACACATAACACACATCACATCCAGGTATAAGTAGAACACCCCCTAACCGTCAGTTTTTTTTTTTAGAGAGACCTCATTTTCAGAGGGTTTATGTTGTATACAACATAAGCCCTAACATAGGGTTTTAAAGGGTAGTTAGGGACTGACATCGCAGCCTAAAAAGCCCACTAGCTGCCTTCCAACAATATTAAGGAAAAATAAAAACGATCTAACCAAACGTTAATTTGATCATTAAAGTTAAACAAAGCGTGTGAACACAACCTGGGTTGATTAGAAACACTATTACAGGGTCCTGGTGAGAGAAGTGAGATTCTGCCAAGGTAAATATCACAAACACACAATGCATCGGCGCTGTCCAACGCACCTGCTCCGTTCTGCAGTTTGGGGTTGCTGGCTTCTGGAGAAGGCCCAGTTGAAGCCTGGGGCTGGCATTTCCTCTTCCCCCCATTGGCCTCCACTCCAGCTAGGCCAGACCACTCCTCATGCTGGGCCTGCTCCAGGCCAGGGAAACAGATCACCACAAGGTACCAGTGGGCTCTGGGGAAACAGACACAAGGGATTCAGACACAAGGGAATGTGCAATGTATAATGTATGTGGCTATATGAGAAGTGTTCAATGTGTATGATAAGGGTAATGTATACATTATGTACAGTGTGTAATGTACAGTGTCTATTTTGTATACAGCAGTACTGTGTGTCTAAGACAATCTGGGATATTACAGTTCATCGTATCCTATCCTAGGTGAGAAAGCGTAATGGAATGGGGATAAAGAGATCTGTGTTACCGCATCTACATTCTCATCTACACATATAGATGGATTTGATCATGGAAATACAGAGCAATGTGTTGTTTCAATGTGTAAAGAGAGAAACCAGTCAGTCTAGTGGAGTAAATGGCATTCACAAGACACTATAGGGAACTGCTGTGTCCCCTGTCCTAGCCTGGCTGTGGCCCCTGTCCTAGCCTGGCTGTGGCCCCTGTCCTAGCCTGGCTGTGGCCCCTGTCCTAGCCTGGCTGTGGCCCCTGTCCTAGCCCGGCTGTGGCCCCTGTCCTAGCCCGGCTGTGGCCCCTGTCCTAGCCCGGCTGTGGCCCCTGTCCTAGCCTGGCTGTGGCCCCTGTCCTAGCCCGGCTGTGGCCCCTGTCCTAGCCTGATTCTCTTGTATAGGAACATACTGGAACATACCGTGTCAGAATATAAATCTGTTTCTGTATCGTAGCCCATTTTCCAGCTACACGTCAGGGGACACAATACTCTTAACAAGAGTAAAATGCTCCTTATTGTCACTGATGCTTTTTTATAGAAAACCCATTAAGATATGTAAAATAGGTCTGCAGTTGTATATAATAATATATGCCATTTAGCAGACACTGATATCCAAAGTGACAGTGTCATGCCTGCAGACATTTTCCCTATGGGAGGAATTGAACCTACAGCACTTGGCATTGCAAGAGCCACGCTCCACGGACTGAGCCAGGGTTCTAAATCATTGTGCCGGGAACAGAAGACCGTGTTGACAAAGGTACAGTATGTAGACTAAAACCCTTCTACCGTGGTCCTAAAGTGAAGTGGGGAGTCGAGGGAACAGGGAACGCTGTGCAGCACTCCCTCCAGACCGTCATCATTCCACAGCCATATGAATGAAGGTACGCACATCCGGCCCCGTCTCTGTCAGGCGTGACAGAGGCTGTTTCAACACCAGCGCAGCCTTGAGACTAGTACACACACCCACAGACAGACAGACAGAGACTACAGCTCAGGCCACATCCATTCATCTCCACTATGCTGGAGCCCTGCCCTGCCTGGACACTGCCTCCGCTCCAGTTTAATGTCCCTGTTTTCATGTCTTTTTGTCAGAGCCATGACAGCTAGAGGGAAGGATGAAGAAAAGAGCACTGTGCACTGAGTAGAGCAGTGTAGAGTAGAGCAGTGTAGAGTAGAGTAGAGTAGAGCAGTGTAGAGTAGAGTAGTGTAGAGTAGAGCAGTGTAGAGTAGTGTAGTGTACAGTAGTGTAGTGTACAGTAGTGTAGTGTACAGTAGCATAGTATAGTGTAGTATAGAGTAGTGTACAGTAGAGTAGAGCAGTGTAGAGTAGAGCAGTGTAGAGTAGAGTAGAGTAGTGTAGTGTACAGTAGTGTAGTGTACAGTAGCATAGTATAGTGTAGTATAGAGTAGTGTACAGTAGAGTAGAGCAGTGTAGAGTAGAGCAGTGTAGAGTAGAGTAGAGTAGTGTAGTGTACAGTAGTGTAGTGTACAGTAGCATAGTATAGTGTAGTATAGAGTAGTGTACAGTAGAGTAGAGCAGTGTAGAGTAGTGTAGTGTACAGTAGTGTAGTGTACAGTAGTGTAGTGTACAGTAGCATAGTATAGTGTAGTATAGAGTAGTGTACAGTAGAGTAGAGCAGTGTAGAGTAGAGCAGTGTAGAGTAGTGAAGTGTACAGTAGTGTACAGTAGGATAGTATAGTGTAGTATAGAGTAGTGTACGGTAGAGTAGAGCAGTGTAGAGTAGTGTAGTGTACAGTAGTGTAGTGTACAGTAGCATAGTATAGTGTAGTATAGAGTAGTGTACAGTAGAGTAGAGCAGTGTAGAGTAGTGAAGTGTAGAGTAATGTAGTGAAGCATAGTATAGTGTAGTATAGTGTAGGGAAAGGCAGTGTAGTGCAGGGCAGAGTAGTATAGTGTAGGGTAGAGTAGAGTAGAAGTATTCTGTTCTGCTTTGCGAGGTCGACAGAAATTATGTCGTTATTGGTCCAAGTCTTGGCTCTACCCTCTGTGTGTGTGTGTGTGTGTGTGTGTGTGTGTGTGTGTGTGTGTATGTGTGTGTGTGTGTGTGTGTGTGTGTGTGTGTGTGTGTGTGTGTGTGTGAGAGTGTGTGTGAGTGCATGCGTGTCTATGATTCTCACTCACTTGTGATTGACCGGCACAAACAGGTAGTCCTTGTTGAAGATGTCAACATGGCGGGTCCACGTCCTCACCCTCTGGTGTCTCCTGTCCCTGGCTCTGAGAGGAAGGAGAGGGGACACACTTCACAGCAACGCATACTACTCCTTCCATCACAATCCAGGAAGAATATCTCTTAACAATACTCTTAACAAGAGTAAAATGCTCCTTAACTTCGGTCAATACCATCATTAACATCGTTAGCATGTGACTAAGCCCCCAGCCTACGTAGAGCACGCCGCCAGGAGCCTAAAGCCAAACATGAGCCCCCGGCGGGGCGCCATGTGACGTGCGGCCGTTAAAAGACGCTGAGTGCTGATCTCCTTACGGAATGGCAGCCTCCTCCTCCAGGGACGTGTCCCGGCGGGTCAGCTGCTTGTAGAAGAAGCTGCTGAAGACATGACATCTCTCTGCCAGGGGCCCCGGGGCCCGCTCCAGGAGAAGATACCTGAGGGGACAGGAAGATACGGAGGTTTTGCTGGACTGTCACATGCTGTGTGGCTGAGATAAACTAAGGGACATGGCTGATTTCCATATATGTTAAATGAAGCTAATGTTAGGGTTTGGTTATGATAATGGTCAGTTTTAGGTTTTGGCTGGTCAGCCTGTCAAAGGGCTGCTGGTCAGAAAAGTCCCCTTAGTCCTGCTTCATTGTACTTAGTTGTGGTTTGAACCAATCAGCATTCAGGATTAGATCCACCTGTTGTATGATCACAGGTTACACGTCTGCCAGGTGGCTAAGATGTTCACATGACAGGAGAAAAACATTGGTCCACAGGCAGATCACTAGAGCTCACTTAAGGTAGAAGTCGATGATGACATCATTGAGGAACTGGCCACTGTCCAGACAGTCTAGGTCCTCTGTTGTCACGGTGATTCCTCCTTTAGAAGGGAGTGGTGGGTACTGGATCAACCTGATGATGAAGAGATCCAATAGTTAATGTGTAAACAACAACAACTAATACTAACAGGTAGTATATTCTACATTGAAAACCATCCATAACAATAAACTGGTGAGCAGCAAGATATACTGCCCTCACCTGGTGAGCAGCAAGATATACTGCCCTCACCTGGTGGGCAGCAAGATATACTGCCCTCACCTGGTGGGCAGCAAGATATACTGCCCTCACCTGGTGGGCAGCAAGATATACTGCCCTCACCTGGTGGGCAGCAAGATATACTGCCTTCACCTGGTGGGCAGCAAGATATACTGCCCTCACCTGGTGGGCAGCAAGATATACTGCCTTCACCTGGTGGGCAGCAAGATATACTGCCCTCACCTGGTGGGCAGCAAGATATACTGCCCTCACCTGGTGGGCAGCAAGATATACTGCCCTCACCTGGTGGGCAGCAAGATATACTGCCCTCACCTGGTGGGCAGCAAGATATACTGCCTTCACCTGGTGGGCAGCAAGATATACTGCCCTCACCTGGTGGGCAGCAAGATATACTGCCCTCACCTGGTGGGCAGCAATATATACTGCCCTCACTTGGTGGGCAGCAAGATATACTGCCCTCACTTGGTGGGCAGCAAGATATACTGCCTTCACCTGGTGGGCAGCAAGATATACTGCCCTCACCTGGTGGGCAGCAAGATATACTGCCTTCACCTGGTGGGCAGCAATATATACTGCCTTCACCTGGTGGGCAGCAAGATATACTGCCCTCACCTGTTGGGCAGCAAGATATACTGCCTTCATCTGGTGGGCAGCAAGATATACTGCCCTCACCCGGTGGGCAGCAAGATATACTGCCCTCACTTGGTGGGCAGCAAGATATACTGCCTTCACCTGGTGGGCAGCAATATATACTGCCCTCACCTGGTGGGCAGCAAGATATACTGCCCTCACCTGGTGGGCAGCAAGATATACTGCCTTCACCTGGTGGGCAGCAATATATACTGCCCTCACCTGGTGGGCAGCAAGATATACTGCCCTCACCTGGTGGGCAGCAAGATATACTGCCCTCACCTGGTGGGCAGCAAGATATACTGCCCTCACCTGGTGGGCAGCAGGCCCTTGAGTCTGGAGTAAGGCTCTCTGCTTCTGTGGTTCCCTCTGGTCCGACTGGGGCTCCCCTGATCAGAACAAGAACAGAACAGAAAAACATTACAGAATCACCCGCCAGAAGTCATCACCCCAGTCAAACACGTCAGACTCTACAGATTCATCTGACTGCATGGGGGATTGTCCTCCAATGTATTTTGGACAAGGGGAACAGGTGATCAAATTCAACGTTTTGGTGAGTGATGGGAATGAGGGGGATCGAGATGATAAAGTCAAGGTCTGCTCTGATGATGAACAGCAGAGAGGAAGAGGATGACGCCACTCACTGTGTGTGTGTTGGCCAGACATGCTGCAGGACTGCCAACCCTGTCCAACTTTTTAGAGTACCAGACGCCTTGGCAAATTGGAGATTCAACTCGCGCGCATAGCACGCGCAGAATTGGGGGTTTCTTTCACCCGCACGCGCGCTGTGTGTGAGTCTGATCGCAATTATAGAATTGTACCAAATCAAGTCTATAATGTTTTTCTTAGCACATGCGCCCAAGTTTAGTCGCTATAGTATAGGAACGCTTGTCACCTCTCAAACTGGGCCAATCACTTGGGCCAGCTCACAAGTAGTGGCTTTTTAGACACGATTCCTAATCAACACTAAAAGCAAAATCATTTTGAAAACATTAAAACAAAAACAAATGACTGGCTACACAAAGCTTGACTAGGCTACCGCCAAGAGAATCTGAACGCTGTTCTCTAGTCCTCTTGCCCTTTATATTTCTTTGCAGCGCATACATCATTTCAGATGTTCGAAATGTATAAAATATAAAATCTAGTGCAAAGGCATTTTAGAAGCATTGCCTCTATAGCTAATACCCGACACTCATTCATTCTTCATCGCGCAGTCTTCTAAACTCACGACTCCATTTAATAGCAAAGAGGTTAATATAGATTTTTTTATTATACCTTTGTAATGCTTTTTGTGACGTGGATCATAATTAAAGTTGCAGTCTATCAGGTTGCGTGATCCTCGTAATGTTACGTGGAAAATAGAACTAATGGGACGCAGAATTCCTTTTGAAACTAGGGGGCACTATTTTTATTTTTGGAAAAACAACGTTCCCAAAGTAAACCGCCTATTTCTCAGGACCAGATGCTAGAATATGCATATAATTGACAGCCTAGGATAGAAAACACTCTAAAGTTTCCAAAACTGTCAAAATATTGTCTGTGAGTATAACAGAACTGATATTGCAGGCGAAAGCCTAAGAAAAATCCAATCAGGAAGTGACTCATGTTTTGAAACTACTGTGTTCCTATGCACCCCTATTGGCCACTGAAAGGGATATCAACTAGATTCCCTTTTCTACGTATTCCCTAAGGTGTCTACAGCCTTTAGATGTAGTTTCACGCCTTTATGTTGAAGAATGAGCGTAAACGACTACATTGCGTAAGTGGCCAGCTGAGGGCTCTCAGAGTGATTCTTGCGTAAAAGACAGAGGTAGTCCTTTTCCCTCTCGCTCCTACTGAAAAGCCAATTGTCCTGGTTGATATATTATCGAATAGATATTTGAAAAAGACCTTGAGGATTGATTATAAAAAACGTTTGCCATGTTTCTGTCGATATTATGGATATCTTTTGAATTTTTTTTCGCCGTTGTCGTGACCGCTATTTCCGGTGGATTTCTGAACATAACGTGACAAACAAACTGAGGAATTTTGGGTATAAAAATAATCTTTATGGAACAAAAGGAACATTTGCTGTCTAACTGGGAGTCTCGTCAGTGAAAACATCCGAAGATCATCAAAAGGTAAACGGTTAATTTGATTGCTTTTCAGATTTTCGTGACCAAGCTTCCTGCTGCTAGCTGGACATAATGCTATGCTAGGCTATCGATAAACTTACACAAACGCTTGTCTTGCTTTGGCTGTAAAGCATAATTTCAAAATCTGAGATGACAGGGTGATTAACAAAAGGCTAATCTGTGTTTCACTATATTTCACTTGTGATTTCATGAATATTTTCTAGTAATATTTTTTGACCGTTGCGCTATGCTAATTAGTGTAGTTCCACGAGGTCACAATCGCACAAATGCAACCAGTTATTTTTCGTATTTGCATTTAATTTCTTTCACAGTTCTGAGCTCCTGAGTGACTATACTGACCTTTGCTGTCCCCAGGCTGGGGTCTGCCAGCAGGCTCTGCCCCAGCAGGGTGAGGAGGTGGGCGTCCTGGGGACAGCTGTGTATCAGTGCCAGGCCGTCTGCCCAGGACAGGGGACTCTTCAGGTCGTAGGAGCGGCCCTGACGGAAGGCCTCTACATCCAGCATGGAGGCTAGCAGAGCAGCCTGCAGATCACCTAGCTGTTCTCTTAGGACCAGGAGGAGGAATGGACAGGCCTGACCTATATATCCACAATAGGAGAGAACACACACATTAACACACGGACAGATGCACACACTGTTCCACACGTTGGCAGGTGATGCCTTTTTCCTCTAGAAAGTGTGGTTGAGTCATGGCGGTGTGATCCGCCCACTAATACTCAGTAACTGGCCCACATTAAGGACAACGTACCACTTCTACACTTCCTTGTTTTTCTTTAGGTTTTGGTGGCAGAATCTTGAGAAGTTTGTTTTCCTGTTGACCTTCGCAGCTTGATTGAACCTTTAACCTTGAACCTTTAATTAATCCACCTCTGGATCGGATGGAACACCAGTCCCAATGAATCCACCTCTGGATCGGACGGAACACCAGTCCCAATGAATCCACCTCTGGATCGGATGGAACACCAGTCCCAATGAATCCACCTCTGGATCGGACGGAACACCAGTCCCAATGAATCCACCTCTGGATCGGATGGAACACCAGTCCCAATGAATCCACCTCTGGATCGGACGGAACACCAGTCCCAATGAATCCATCTCTGGATCGGATGGAACACCAGTCCCAATTTATCCACCTCTGGATCTGATGGAACACCAGTCCCAATTTATCCACCTCTGGATCGGACGGAACACCAGTCCCAATGAATCCACCTCTGGATCGGACGGAACACCAGTCCCAATTTATCCACCTCTGGATCGGACAGAACACCAGTCCCAATTTATCCACCTCTGGATCGGATGGAACACCAGTCCCAATGAATCCACCTCTGGATCGGACGGAACACCAGTCCCAATTTATCCACCTCTGGATCGGACGGAACACCAGTCCCAATGAATCCACCTCTGGATCGGACGGAACACCAGTCCCAATGAATCCACCTCTGGATCGGATGGAACACCAGTCCCAATGAATCCACCTCTGGATCGGATGGAACACCAGTCCCAATTTATCCACCTCTGGATCTGATGGAACACCAGTCCCAATTTATCCACCTCTGGATCGGACGGAACACCAGTCCCAATGAATCCACCTCTGGATCGGACGGAACACCAGTCCCAATTTATCCACCTCTGGATCGGACGGAACACCAGTCCCAATTTATCCCGCCTCATGCATCAAATTCTCTGCATCTGGTGAAAATATGTTGACCCACTATTCATATTACTATAGATGTATTTATCCTCCATTTAACCAGGGAAGTCACATTGAGATTGACATCTCTTTTTCAAGGCTGCTCTTTTAAAGCTAACATGGACTCTCAAGTCTCAACTAACATTGTAATGAATTTCTCTGTCTTCGTTCTCCCAGTTGGTAGAGTAGTCTTACCAGGCAGTGTAACGGGGTGGAGGGCTGAGAGCTCTGTCTGTACCAGGTTGGCCTGGGCCTCAGACACCCAGAGGAAGAGCAGGGAGGGGGCCGCTCGGCCGGGACAACCCTGGAAGAGACTCCCGTCTTGCGCTAGACCCCCGTCCCACACCGCGTACCCTCTGAGCTGGGACGCCACCAGGCTCACCGACAGTCCCCCCTCCTCCTCGGATGACACCCTGGAATCTGTTGGAGAAGGGGGAGGGTGTAATAATTCTGTTTTGATCATACTGGATATCTGATGACAGGGAAGTCTTTTTTGTTGGATTATTTCTATCATTTATTTAAAGGTCTTCTACAGTATTTTGGAGAAGGCAGAAAGACTGTCTAATACACTGACTATCGGGGGTTAAGAATCCAAGACCCTGGAGTTACTAGCACCATGCTCTCACTAACTGACCACCTCCTGCTCAACATAAGCTTAGGACACTAGTAAGATCCACAGATGTACCCGGAGTCAAGTGGGGTGAAAAGGTTGTGCAGACCAGTATGGCCTACCGTCGCCAAACGTAAATAGAACCCTAAGCTGAGCTTCTTAACCCTAACCCAGTCCAGAGAAAAACAGGTACGTGTGTAGAGGTGTGTGTGTGTTCAGGTGCAAGTGTGTGTATGGGGGCACGTGTGTGTGACCCTCACAGGGTCACAGACAGTTGACCAGGGTCGTTACATGCTCACCTACAGTAAACAACAGGGTAAGCCATGGGACAATAACAAGCGTAACCGTAATGAGATTTATATAAAGGATTAAAGACGGGTTATCTAAGGGAACGTCAGGCTGGAATTAAATCATTACACATAATTAATATTACAAACTGGGTGGGTCGAGACCTGAATGCTGATTGGCTGACAGCCGTGGTATATTTCACCATATACCACAAGGATAACAAAACGTTTATTTTTACAGCTCTAATTACATTGGAACCAGTATATAATATCAATAAGGCACCTCAGGGGGTTGTGGTATATGGCCAATATACCACGACTAAGGGCTGTATACAGGCACTCCGCGTTGCGTCGTGTTTAAGAACAGCACTTAGCCGGGGTATACAGCTGTTTTGGCCATATACCACACCCCCTCGGGCCTTATTGCTTAAATATAGAATAGGCTGATCTGATCCTTCTACATGTATATAATACCTGTAAATCGTTAACTACAGGTCTTTTGCATCGTACTGGCCAACTACCTTTCCTTGCTGGACAATGGATTTCAGCACTACACTACACTCAGAACAGAAGTGTGTTTGCCAGTCTGACTTCACCAACCTGGTTCCAGATCTGATTGTGCTCTTGCCAACTCATTTGCTTATTGTCAAGCCAAACATGTTTAGCATGACAATGAGGGCCAAGGAGTTGGCACGATGGCACAAACAGACTGCCACTCATCTGCCCGCTGCCCTCCTCATCTGAATACCTTGACCTAAGTCTCATGAGGCCGCAGTCTATGACGGCAGCAGGAAGAGGGTGGCTCAGGGAGGCTATGGAGCCCATATGATCCCCCTGGGGAAGGGAAGGACCCTGCATGTGTTGCAGTAAAGACTAAAACACACAGTGACTTCACCCTCTGAGGCTTTTTGAGAGCTTTTTATCATCTTCCCCCATCTGATCATTAGTCTAAGTCATACTCTACCACACATACACACAGCTGCAATGTCAAGCTGTCAGTGATTACCTTTCAGCGGTAGAGTGATGCCATCATCTGTTACCTACAAAAAGAGGAGGGAGATTAAATATATTAGCAGGAGGAAAATGCTGACATTTTGTCATTACGGTATGTAATAAGAGGGAGGATGAATAAAATAGCTGATTAGAGAAGAGGTAAAGGAGGAGAAGAGATTGAAGACAGGTGGAGGGATATTATAAAGCATCCTGTTGGGTTTACATATTAGGAGGGTAGACTGACCCCTGACCCTGATGCTCAGTCTTGACCAACCTTTAGAACCTTATTCCCCTAGACCCGTATTCCCCTAGCCCAGACCAGATGCACTTGTGTAGATCTGAAAGGATTGAATAGGTAGTCACATTGGACATGTTTAGCATGGTTGCTATGGAAACAATACCAATCATAACAGAATAATACATATTCTGTTTAAAAGGGTCGTCAACAAAAAAAAGACCTCGTTCAACAACAGAAGGAACATTTCCAGACATGACAAAAGCAGCTAAATAAATAAATTAGGCAATGGGGACTTCCCTGTTGTTTTGCTGACCTCACAGTGGAAAACAACAACAGTTTGACACAGTAATCTATTGACCACAAGGCAACTGCTCCGGACTCACTGACCGCGGTTTAATTCACCGCGGGACTCTGTCATTAGCACCACACTATTTCTTAATTGCTTGTTAAAGGATTTTATGGCCCTTGAATGGATTTGATGGGAGTTTGGAGAACACCTGGTGAGTTATGATCTTGAGTTGCTTATCATGTTATTGTCCCAGTAAGAGACTGGCATGTGGGTTTTTGAGACTGCCAGTGAAGGTTGTGATCCAAGCGTTCAAAGTAGAGGCACATATTTGATCTTCTATTTTATTACAGCTCTCTCCATCCGTCCCATCAGTGTAATATGTAAGCCCTATTTTGTGAGGACTGGCCCATTAAGACGTTGGACAACACATGTCCTTTATTAAAATATAAACCAGGAACAAAAACTAGTGATGGGCCAATCACATTAAGGGGGAAGCTATCTGGAAGAGAGCATGGAAAGAAAGAGAGAAAGAAAGAGAGAAAGAAAAAGAGAAAGAAAGAAAGAAAGAAAGAGAGAAAGAAAGAAAGAAAGAAAGAAAGAAAGAAAGAAGCTGGGCAAATATTGATGTGAAATCAGGACAGTGGGGAAAGAACCTGGTTGTTTCTGTCTTACATTCATAAAGGCTTCAACTGAGACACAAATTTGGAACTCACAGGTATTATGCTCAGCTAATTTTGAATGTGGAGCACAAGCACGCGCCTATGTGTACACAAAGATAGAGTGACCTACACACACACCACTAGCCAAAGTGTCTTACCACCAGGTTTCCATTGGCCTGCGCTCGGACCACCCCAGCGTGCAGTGTAGAGAAGGACAGTTCCATGATAGGAGGCAGTGGCTGTGTGCTGCCAGGTTGGTGCTCCGATACGCTCTGTGACCCTGTGACCTTCTCTCCAACCACAGCCTGCCAATCACAACACAGAGGCACCGGCACACATGGAAATAATTCACAATATTGCACAAAACACCTCATATTTACCTCAACTGCTTAAACAGATTTCTTCCCAGGCATGAAGCAAAGGCTTTCCTAGAAGCAAATGCTTTAAATCGACCACGATTTCCTAGAATGTTTTCAATTGGTGATGTCTTGTCTTTTAGGTGCAACAAGTTACAGTGGGTGGAGTTTAAGGTGGAGGCCTTTCAGCTAGGTCCCTCCAGCTACAGTAAAAGAAGAGACACTGCACTGAGCAACACAGAAATCCTAGAACAGTGATGGGAAGCTCTATTCGAGATGCTCAACAACAGGGGTTACATCTGTTCCTCTACAGCGTCCCGAAACACAATAACAAACATGTTGGATCTTAACCAGAGTTACCTGCTTCTTCTAAAACATCCACTGGGGAGCCTTTCTACTACTAATTATCTCACAGCACCAGACTGGTTTCTTTTATTACTTACACATTCCCAATCCCCACTGTCTGCTAGCTAGCTAAACCTCTACATGTGTTACAGACAGGCAGTTAGCTGACAAGAGCTGGCAAACCTCACCTCAGTCGTGATACAGGCTACAATGTTGTCTTCTCCAAGTCTGACCTCTCAATCCAAGTCTGAAATAGCTGGCTTCTCTGAGTACTGCATATAAAAATGTCCGTCTTGATTTGTTTGCTTGATTTGATGCTCTCTGACTGTCAAAAGGCTCTAATATTATTTGAAACCAGACAATACGTTATTTATCCAGGCAACCATGGAATTAGAACCATATCATTAGAATTCTACTCACTTAAAGGGAATAGGCCTCCTACATGTGATGATGTACCATGATCATTAGAGACACATGCCGCCCCCCTACCTGTTTGGGTACATGTTCCTCTGGGGTGGGTTGGCCTTGCCTGGGGCTCTGTTGTGGGGTCTTCAGCCTGGGGCACTCTTCTTCATCATCCATGTCCTCCTCATCCTCACTGGAAAGCACAACTGACACACACAGACACTCGACTTAGTATGGTGATTATACACTGTCGTTAAACAAACAAGGGGAACTGATAATATTACAGGCCAGTGGTCTGTTGCAGCAGCTGGGTGTAAAAACACTGGGCTTAAATGATAAGCGGAAGATAGTTACACCCAGAATATACTAGCCTTCCTTTCAAAATGAGGGAAGAGAGAGGAGAGAGAGACAGAGAGAGACACCAGTCTGTAGGTGAGGGGATTGTACTGTATATAGTAAGGTGCCTACACACACTGAGGTCGGTCCATGCCAAGGCTGGGGTTGGTGGGCCCAGGGTAATAGGCTTGCCAGGGAGTCATCTGGAGTGTGACGCTCAGCGCTGAGCTAGCCAGAACTGGAGCAACTTGTCCTGCTGTACCACCCATAACTGTTGTATATCTATGGTGCCACCTACTGGGACTGGCACCTTGAAGTGACACTGACACCGTTAGTTAGTGTGTCAATGGGGTGGCTTCACGAAGGAGCTGCTGGCACACTGACTGTCACTGAAGTTGAGAGCAGAAGCCCCTTCCGTGCTCTACCACCGACTGAGACTGTCACTTTCAAGTCAGTGTGTTAATGAGTGTGTCAGTTGCTGGCACACTAACAGTCAGTGAAGGACTTAAGAGGATTGGAGTGGTATCTATTTGTACTCAAGATGACTACTTTGATGAATGATTAGCTAACACATTGCAATGGGCCATTATCACAATTTTTAAAGCCCCCAAGCAGTCTTTGTAATTTTATTTGTAAATCACTGTATGTCTAATAAATCACTGTCTGTTTATTTAATGAAAATAACTCCAACATATATTATTTTTAACATTTACACTGAGTATACCAAACATCAGGAACTGAGTGCATTTCCCTGAGCCTCCTTTTGCCCTTGAAACACTCTCTGATCATGTGGGCGTTAAGAAACAAATGTGAAGATATTTACATAGACATCCCTGATTGGCTGATAGGAGGGTCTAGAGCCCATCCCCTTTCCCAGATGAACAGTCATTGGTCTATTATAATCAGATCACATTGTGATGTCATGCTGTGGGCCAAAAGTTCCATCCCATCAGAACAAGCTGAAATTCAAAGCATTGTTTTCTAACATCTCTTACACAAAAAGGGCATTATCATAATTTCAGTGATAGTGTGAAAATAGCATCATTTAAAAAAAAGAATAATCACATTTTTAACTGCACCTCCTCTTTTAATATATCACATTGATTATGATGAAGTACGCAATATTAGCCTACATCATGTTGTTCACCAATACCTTTGACATAAATACAGATTAGCCTACATTGTACAGGTCCTGACATAGGATCACGGACCTATCTGGAGATGGTTGTTAGCTGCTCACACAAAGTCCATGGATTCATTTAAAGGGGGACTAGAAGCTCCTGGTAGCAGCGGAAGGACCCAGAGTCGGAGGGGGAAGTGGAGGGGGGAAGGGGATTGGGTCAGTGTGGGTCAAGTGCCAGTAGACAGACACAGGACTAATGGGCTTTATAGAGAGCTTTGGCTATAATCTGGGTGACTACTTGTCTCCCCATCCCTCCTCCCCATAACCCTGGTGTTGCAATGCCATGCTCTACCAACTGATCCACACGGGACCTACATATTCCTCTCCCTCCCCTCCTGTCTCATCCCTCTTCTCTCCTCCTCCTCCCACTTCCTGCTGTTTCCCTATCCCTGCCCCCTCTCTCTCCCTGCCTGCTCTCTCTCTCTCTCTCTCTCTCTCCCTGCCCGCCTCCTCTCTCTCTCTCTCCCTGCCTGCCTCCTCTCTCTCTCTCTCCCTGCCTGCCTCCTCTCTCTCTCTCCCTGCCTGCCTCCTCTCTCTCTCTCTCTCTCTCTCTCTCTCTCTCCCTGCCTCCTCTCTCTCTCTCTCTCTCTCTCCCTGCCTCCTCCTCTCTCTCTCTCCCTGCCTCCTCTCTCTCTCTCTCTCTCTCTCTCTCTCCCTGCCTGCCTGCCTCTCTCGCTCCCTGCCTGCCTGCCTCCTCTCTCTCTCTCTCTCTCTCTCTCCCTGCCTGCCTCCTCTCTCTCCTCCACCATGCATGGTACATTAACACAGAAGGACAAAGGGGACTGAGAATAACCAAGCCTGCTATGGTCTTTTCCTTGTCAGCACTTTGAGTGCACGTGAAGACACACACACGTCTTCAAACACACACACACACACATATTCAAACACACACACACCTCAAAAAAAGTGAGCCACCCCTCTGCGGTGGAGCCAGGCATTAATCTCTCAGCACCGCTGACAGCTGATGGTTTCCCAGGCCCGCCTCTGGCTACACATCTCTGACCACAAAGAGCTTGTAAAGCTGTAACTAGGACCCATTAGGAGAAGAGAGAACAAATGCAGACCAGATGAGGATCCTCATCGGATGTTGTGTCCTCATCATTCCCCTGGTAATGCCCCAGCCCCATGTTGACAAAAATATATCTTAATGGCAAATATTGTCTGTACCGAAAATTACAAACCCAAGCTGGAGTTTCCTCTCTCTTCCAACCGCTTCTTGGCTCCCCAGCTCGTCATCATTATGAAGGCTCCTGTACTCGTTACTACCTAATCACTGTGGATTTGAAGGGCCAAGACTCCACTAGAGAGAGGAAGCCCATGGGTCTCTGCTAGAATAGGTCCTTGCTAAGGACGCAGCTCACCACAGATCCAATCAGTGGCTATGGGCGTGGCTTAGCTGCATAGAAGTTAAGGTTAGTGTTGATTATAGGGGTGGAGCTTAGGTCCTTCTAGAGGATCCATTCTAATGCCACGGTGGTGGTGCACCATGCCAACAGAGGGAGTTTCCCTGTAAAATTGCTTCCAGTGTGTCAGAATGTGCTCTGGGTCGTTAGTAAATTCAGAGTGTTTCAATCTCGGGAGCGTATAGAGTGCACGCTGGACGCTCTGGCCGAGGAGAAAGGTTGATCCGAGCGTTCTGTAGCTGGCTAGCTACTTCCAGAGATAAATGAGAGAACACCTCACTCTGACCATTTTACTCGCTCCAGCAGAGCTGGTTAGGCTGTTTTCATGTTATCTAGAGCGTTGGTGACTAACTGTGATTCTGGCAACAATTGAATTATGTTTTTTTGCCAACGTTTACTGACACCGGTAATATTCAACAGGTGTTGCACATTTGTAAATTCATCCGTTTTTAATCTGCTCTAGCCAGAGTGAATTTACGAACGCACCCTTAGTCTCCCTCGCCTCCAGTCTGGTTTGCATAGCCACAAAGTCAGATTCCACAGCCACATTCTGCCTTGCAAATGACCTCATTACTTTCTTAAAGAGACACCACACACTTTGATAAAAGATATCGCTTCTTCTTCTGCAAATGTTGATCAGTACAATAAAATAATATGTTCTAACAGTTGCCAATAAAATAAGTCCTAAATGGAAAGGATTTGCTTATCATCTGTAGCCCCATAATATCAGCTACAACAAGCTCAATGCACACAATCCTGTTGAATATTATGCATTCACCTGTATTGTGAATAGACCTAGGCTACATCTTGATTCACCCGGTTTATCAATGCAGATTTACCATTCAAATAAATTACCATTATGTTGTTTGGTACTTAGATTAGTAAAAACTAAGTCCAACTGATTGCATAACAGTAGCTGAGTTTATCTGTCTGGATCAAGTGCCATTCTGGGAATTTGTCTAATACGCCTTCTTTCTGTTGTTGTCGTGATACTAGCCAGTCTGTTATGTAATGGCCCTGAACCCCACTAAGACATACAGCTGAAACCACTTCCTCGCCTGTTCATCCCTTGGTGTCGGATGATATTCTATACTGACGCCACTGGGTGAGGAGGGCATTTTGCTTCGTTTATAATGTTGGTTCAGCGTAACAACACTCATATTACAGAGTAGTATGTGACGTCATACCGCCAGTCTATGCGTGATGTGGTATGTTCTGATCAATATGCTATGAAGGGTTCAACAGTGGGTCAACTTACTAGGTTCTGTGGAAGTGGGCTTGGGCCTCCTCAGCCTGAGATGGAGGGAGAGACACTTGGTTGGAGGCCTCCTCTCTCTCTCTGTGAGGTTAGCCCGTAGGGGAGGCCTGCTCTCTCTGTCTGTGAGGTTAGCCCGGAGGGGAGGCCTGCTCTCTCTGTCTGTGAGGTTAGCCCGGAGGGGAGGCCTGCTCTCTCTGTCTGTGAGGTTAGCCCGGAGGGGAGGTCTGCTCTCTCTGTCTGTGAGGTTAGCCCGTAGGGGAGGCCTGCTAAAGGAAAACCGTTTCTCCTGTGTGGCCTGGGTCACTGAAGCCACAGCGGAGAGGGGGTGTCTCGGGGACCCTGTGGATGCACCTCTGGCCCCTGACATCAAGGGGCGGTCGGGAGGGTCGTCACTATCTGGGCTCTGGCTTCGGTGGCCTGCTGGGACAGGGACACTTCCCCTGGGGCCCGTCCCTGGTGAACCACTAGTCCTCTTGATCTGTTTCTGCAGTGATCCTGAACTTCCCTTCCCCTCCTTCTGAAAGCACACCAGGTAGGACTATTAGTCACAGGGGTTAACCTAACAGAAATTCCCCTAGAAATGATTACAATCAACTAGAAAAAGAAATCATAAATGAAAACATATGAGCCTGCAAATGCACCTACACTAACCAGTTAGTTCTCATATAGTTCACTACAGTTTGTTTTCAACTGCCACACTTTACAAGACTCTATACTATAGACTCTATACTATTCTATAGACCAAGCCACTCTGGGCTGTTATCCTGTTGCAAGATATGGAGCTACCAGCTCAGCTGAATCAGGACTATCTGTATAGGGTGGAAGTTAAGCAACTTGGCTGTTCACTGTTGTCATTTCACTGTGAGGAATAGACCTAGCAACACTGAGTTAGCCAACACTAACAATGCTTGAAAAAGCTAGCCAACGCTCAACCTAGCTAGCTAACAAGTATGGTTACGACCAATAACTATGTACCAGACTAGTAAGTATAAGCAATTGTTTCCCACTAGACATATATTTATGTGAGTCCTGAGGCCAGTCAACTGTATGTGTCCCAAATGGCATCCTATTAACTATAGTGCACTATCTAGGGAAGAGGGTCCCACTTGAGACACAGCTATAGTCCTACCTCTGTGTTTTGTGGAGGAGATCCATTCATCCCAGAGTCATGTCTCCTCCATGTTGAGTCTCCTGGGGAGACAGAGAGCCTGTCGTCCGTCTTTGAGGAACTGTCCACCTCTCTTTCTGGAGATGGTTCTGATGCAGAATCCTGCTCCGACTGCACTGGGCTGCATCTCACAGACATTTGGGAATCTCCTGAGGAAGATGTAAAACAGACAATGAATACTAAAATATATGCCGTTTAGCAGACACTTTTATCCAAAGTGACTTTGATAAACGTTTTCGTATGGGTGGCCTCAGTGGGAACCGAAACAACGAAACACAACAGTTCCATTTTGACCCTTGTTGAAGAGACAGTAGCCTGCTTGCCTACATGTATGACATGACAGCGATAGCCACAGGAGTTGGCTAAAGCACACAGCTAAATGTTGTGTCTCCTGAACGAGAAAGAGTTAAAAGAAAAGCAGTCTGAAGGAAAGAGATTGTTTACTGCAGGCATTTTTAACAAGGCCATAAAGTTAAGCATTTGTTTATCCAACCAGGAAAATGGTCAGGCTTGCCAACACAATATAGAAGAAGAGGGAAATGCAGGGGGAGGTTTGGTTAAACACAGCAACACCTGCTAAATGTTAACCCCACTACTCATGCTTCAAGAGGGCCACCATTGTTCCTGTTCCCAATAAAGCTAAGGTAACTGAGCTACACGGCTATCACTCACTACCGTCATCATGAAGTGCTGTGAGAGACTAGTGAAGGATCAGATCACCTCCACCCTACCTGACACCCTAGACCCACTCCAATTTGCTTACCGCCTCAACAGGTCCACAGACGACGCAATCACACTGCCCACTGCCCTAACCCATCTGGACAAGAGGAATACCTATGTAAGAATGCTGTTCATCGAATACAGCTCAGCATTTAACACCATAGTAACTGGGTCTCGACCCCGCCCTGTGTAACTGCATCCTGGACTTTCTGACGGGCCACCCCCAGGTGGTGAGGGTAGGAAACAACATTGCCACCCCGCTGATCCTCAACACTGGGGCCCCACAAGGGTGCGTTCACAGCCCTCTCCTGTACTCCCTGTTCACCCATGACTGGGTGGCCAAACACTACAGTGGTAGGCTTGATTACCAACAACGACGAGACGGCCTACAGGGAGGAGGTGAGGGCCCTCGGAGTGTGGTGTCAGGAAAATAACCTCACACTCAACGTCAACAAAACAAAGGAGATGATTGTGGACTTCAGTAAACAGCAGAGGGAGCAGCCCCCTATCCACATCAACAGGACAGTAGTGGAGAAGGTGGAAAGTTTTAAGTTCCTTGGCGTACAAATAAATTTGGCTTGTCACAAACTTCTACAGATGCATAATCGAGACCATCACCGCCTGGTACGGCAACTGCTCCGCCCACAACCGTAAAGCTCTCCAGAGGGTAGTGAGGTCTGCACGACGCCTACACCATCCGATGTCACAGGAAGGCCAAAATGATCATTAAAGACAACAACCACCCGAGCCACTGCCTGTTCACTCCGATATCATCCAGAAGGCGAGGTCAGTGCAGGTGCATCAAAGTTGGGACCGAGAGACTGAAAAACAGCTTCTATCTCAAGGCCATCAGACTGTTAAACAGCCATCACTAACATTGAGTGATCCCAGCTTTGATGCACCTGTACTGACCTCGCCTTCTGGATGATAGCGGGGTGAACAGGCAGTGGCTTGGGTGGTTGATGTCCTTGATGATCTTTATGGCCTTCCTGTAACATCGGGTGGTGTAGGTGTCCTGGAGGGCAGGTAGTTTGCACCCGGTGATGCGTTGTGCAGACCTCACTACCCTCTGGAGAGCCTTACGGTTGTGGGCGGAGCAGTTGCCGTACCAGGCGGTGATACAGCCCGCCAGGATGCTCTCGATTGTGCATCTGTAGAAGTTTGTGAGTGCTTTTGGTGACAAACCGAATTTCTTCAGCCTCCTGAGGTTGAAGAGGCGCTGCTGCGCCTTCTTCACGATGCTGTCTGTGTGAGTGGACCAATTCAGTTTGTCTGTGATGTGTATGCCGAGGAACTTAAAACTTGCTACCCTCTCCACTACTGTTCCATCGATGTGGATAGGGGGGTGTTCCCTCTGCTGTTTCCTGAAGTCCACAATCATCTCCTTAGTTTTGTTGACGTTGAGTGTGAGGTTATTTTCCTGACACCACACTCCGAGGGCCCTCACCTCCTCCCTGTAGGCCGTCTCGTCGTTGTCACCCTACATTTCTCATCTCATATGTATATACTGTACTCTATACCATCTCCTTCATCTTGCCTATGTCCTATTCTTATTAATTCCTTTACACTTGCGTGTATAAGGTAGTTGTTGTGAAATTGTTAGATTACTTGTTAGATACTACTGCACTGTCGGCACTAGAAGCACAATCATTTCGCTACACTCGCATTAACACCGGCTAACCATGTGTATGTGACCAATAAAATTTGATTTGAAACTGCAACAAAACACTTAACGAGTTAAACTCCTGATTACACAAGTATGTTTGACCCTTAATTGGTTAAGACAATGTAGATATAAGCGCCCTCCAACTGCTGTGGATCTACAGCCTAGACTGAGCACCGAGATTTAAGACAAATGTTTTTAGACAAATAATACATTTTCACAAAAATAGCGTAGCATCCACAAGTGTAGATTTTCTTCATCAGGCCTCCCTAAGCTGAGCACATTGTCTCGGGATTGTTTTGGACTGTGTGAGAAAGATTGAACGGTAAGCTAGGATTCCACCCCAATGAACTCTCTCTCTCTGTGTGGTGTGTGTGTGACACTGACCACTGAACTCTGCACGGCGCGTCTTGAGCAGTGGCGACACACACCCAGTCTCTTGATTCTTGTCCCGACACAGTGTGTCTGATGCCCTCTTAGGGCGCCATCTAGTGGAGGACAACGGTACAATCAGTTCAAATGATTCCAAGCATAGATTTCTATGGTTGGTGTCACTTCTAGTTCTGACAGAGTGACAGATACCAGAACAAGTGTGAACCGAACAAGCAGAATCAGAAGTCAATTCACATTTAAAAAATCAACTACGTTCTAATTCCTAGACGTAAAGTTATCCGTTTTTCAGTTATCAATCTATTACATTGTAATTTTATTTTACATTTATCCATATCGACTTACAGGAGCAATTAGGGTTAAGTGCCTTGCTCAAGGGCACATTGGCAGATTTTTCACGTAGTCAGCTCTAGGATTCAAAACAGCAACCTTTCGGATACTGGCCCAACGCTCTTAACCGCTAGGCTACATGCCGCCCTGATGTCATACCCATTTTTGAAGCAGGGAGGAGAGGCTGCTGGGAGTCTTTGTTCAGCTTTGTGTGTTGATGATGATGTCACAGGGCTTGATTGGATGTGAGGTGTTCTGGACGGTGGATGATGTTCTGGGGTCTGAGCTGGTCTCTGGAAGCCTGTTGACTGGCTGGAGGTCCATTTGTCCGATTGGCCAGGTCCAAGACGCGCTTCACAGACATCCCTCAGAAGTAGCCGGTTAGGAGTGCTGCAAACAAGCAAACAATGACCAAAGTCTCAGCAAAGTCTATCTAAAATCTCAGGAACTACATCAATAACATATACAGTTGAAGTCAGAAGTTTACATACACTTAGGTTGGAGTCATTAAAACTCATTTTTCAACCACTCCACACATTTCTTGTTAACAAACGTTAACAAACGTTATAGTTTTGGCAAGTCGGTAAGAACATCTAATTTGTCCATGACACAAGTAATTTTTCCAACAATTGTTTACACACAGATTATTTAATTTATAATTCACTGTATCACAATTCCAGTGGGTCAGAAGTTTACATACACTAAGTTGACTGCCTTTAAACAGCTTGGAAAATTCCTGACTTTAGAAGCTTCTAATAGGTGAATTGACATCATTTGAGTCAATTGGAGGTGTACTTGTGGATGTATTTCAAGGCCTACCTTCAAACTCAGTGCCTCTTTGCTTGACATCATGGGAAAAATAAATAAATCAGCCAAGACCTCAGAAAAAAAAGTGTAGACCTCCACAAGTCTGGTTCATCCTTGGGTGCAATTGTACAAACAATAGTACGAGCACCATGGGACCACGCAGCCGTCATACTGCTCAGGAAGGAGACGCATTCTGTCTCCTAGAGATGAGCGTACTTTGGTGCGAAACGTGCAAATCAATCCCAGAACAACAGCAAAGGACAGCAAAGGACCTTGCTGGAGGAAGCAGGTACAAAACTATCTATATCCACAGTAAAACAAGTCCTATATCGACATAACCCGAAAGGCCACTTAGCAAGGAAGAGGCCACTGCTCCAAAACCGCCATAACAAAGCCAGACTACGGTTTGCAACTGCACATAGGGACAAAGATTGTACTTTTTGGAGAAATGTCCTCTGGTCTGATGAAACAAAAATAGAACCGTTTGGCCATAATGACCATTCATTATGTTAGGAGGAAAAAGGGGGAGGCTTGCAAGCTGAAGAACACCATCCCAAACGTGAAGCACGGGGGTGGCAGCATAATTTTGTGGGGGTGCTTTGCTGCACGAGGGACTGGTGCACTTCACAAAATAGGTGGCATCATGATGCCAGAAAATTATGTGGCTATATTGAAGCAACATCTCAAGACAGGAAGTTAAAGCTTGGTCGCAAATGGGTCTTCCAAATGGACAATGACCCCAAGCATTCTTTCAAAGTTGTGGCAAAATGCCTTAAGGACAACAAAGTCAAGGTATTGGAGTGGCCATCACAAAGCCCTGACCTCAATCCCATAGAAAATTTGTGGGAAGAACTGAAAAAGCGTGTGCGAGCATGGAGGCCTACAAACCGGACTCAGTTACACAAGCTCTGTCAGGAGGAATGAGACAAAATTCACCCAAGTTATTGTGGGAAACTTGTGGAAGGCTACCCGAAACATTTGACCCAAGTTAAACAATTTAAAGGCAATGCTACCAAATACTAATTGAGTGTATGTAAACTTCTGACCCACTGGGAATGTGATGAAAGAAATAAAAGCTGATATAAGTCATTCTCTCTACTATTATTCTGACATTTCACATTCTTAAAATAAAGTGGTGATCCTAACTTACCTAAAACAGGGAATTTTTACTAGGATTAAATGTAAGGAATTGTGAAAAACTGAGTTTAAATGTATTTGGCTAAGGTGTATGTAAACTTCCGACTTCAACATTAACGGTAATGTCATCTGTATAATATAACCTGCACTTGTTTTGTCATCATGATTTCCAGCTATACACACTGTACTAGACATTTTGACCAGGTACATTTAACTGGTTGATGAGCACCATCTACTGAAAACAGTAAGCACTGCAGATATCCATGACCACTGCATCCTGGCAACAAAATAACCAACAAAAACCAGGCACGAGGCGAAAGCGTAGAAAAGTGGTGGAGAGAGTGTCATTGTTGACACGTTACGCTCCCAACGGGGTCAAGAGGTGACTCAAGTAAGTCATCTAGGAGAGATAATTGACATTCTTAATCCAGCAACACTGTCCAAATAACTCTGGTCAGCCTCCCGGGTGACGCAGTGGTTAAGGGCGCTGTACTGCAGCGCCAGCTGTGCCACCAGAGACTCTGGGTTCGCGCCGTAACCGGCCGCGACCGGGAGGTCCGTGGGACGACGCACAATTGGCCTAGCGTCGTCCGGGTTAGGGAGGGGTTGGCCGGTAGGGATATCCTTGTCTCATCGGGCACCAGCGACTCTTGTGGCGGGCCGGGCGCAGTGCGCGCTAACCAAGGTTGCCAGGTGCACAGTGTTTCCTCCGACACATTGGTGCGGCTGGCTTCCGGGTTGGATGCGCGCTGTGTTAAGAAGCAGTGCGGCTTGGTTGGGTTGTGTATCGGAGGACGCATGACTTTCAACCTTCGTCTCTCCCGAGCCCGTACGGGAGTTGTAGCGATGAGGCAAGATAGTAGCTACTAAACAATTGGATACCATGAAATTGGGGAGAAAATGGGGTAAAAATGAAATTAAATGTAAAAAATGAAAAAATAAGCTATGGTCCAGTGTGTCACGTCACTTATTGATGCTGTTCATTAATCTCAGCAGCATGAACGCTATGGACCTATAGATCATATCTATACATACCTCTGTTTCCCTGCTCTGGGGATGTGTCCATTCAGAGAGCCAACCTGTTCAGGCCTTTTTCCATTTGAAGAGCCATTGCACCAGCTTGTCTGAAATGACACACAGTGTTGTTTCAGCATAACTATTAACCCATAGGATACATAGTACATTGACCTACAGCTTTTAAAGTGTCTTGAGAGTGATCGGTTTAAATTAGAGAAGAGTCTTGGGTTGGGTCGCAAATGGCACCCTATTCCAGAGGAGGCTGGTAGGAGGCACTATGGGAGAATGGGCTCCTTGCAATGGCTGGAATGAAATTAATAGAACGAGTCAAATGTGGTTTTCATATGTTTGATACCGTTCCATTAATTCCATTCCAGCCATTAAAATGAGCCCATCCTCCTATAGCTCCTCCCACCAGCCTCCTCTGCCATTGTCCCAGTTGTGCACTAGCCACCCTGTGGGTTTTGGTCCAAAGTAGTGCATTGGTTATATAGGAAATAGGGTGCCATTTCAAAATCAAATCAAATTTTATTCGGCACATGCGCCGAATACAACAGGTGTAGGTAAACCTTACAGTGAAATGCTTACTTACAAGCCCCTAACCAACAATGCAGTTTAAAAAATATGAATAAGAAATAAAAAGGAACAAGTAATCAAAGAGCAGCAATAAAATAACAATAGTGAGACTATATACAGGGGGTACCGGTACAGAGTCAATGTGCGGGGGCACCGGTTGGTCAAGGTAATTGAGGTAATATGTACATGTAGGTAGAGTTATTTGGGCAGCACTTTGGGAGGTTTCATTTTATACAGTATTTTATTAGGAACACCTAATATTGAGTTGCACCCTCTTTTGCCCTCAGAACAGCCTCAATTCGTTGAGACATGGACTCTACAAGGTGTCATATGTGTTCCACAGGGATGCTGGCCCGTGTTGTCCTTTGGGTGGTGGACCATTCTTGATACACACGGGACACTGTTGAGCTGGAAAAACCCAGCAGCGTTGCAGTTCGACACTCAAACCAGTGCGCCTGGCATCTAGTACCATACCCCATTCAAAGGCACTTAAATCTTCTGTCTTGCCCATTCACCCTCTGAATGGCACACACACAATCCATGTCATAATTGTCTCAAGGCTTAAAAATCCTTCTTTAACCCGTTTCATCTCTTTCATCTACACTGAAGTGGATTTAACAAGTGACATCAATAAGGTATTATAGCTTTCAACTGGATTCACACGGTCAGTCTGTCATGGAAAGAGCAAGTGTTCCTAATGTTTTGGACACCCAGTGTATACCTTCTAGCTATGCCGATCTCACTTATCACCATGAGCAAATATAAGCACAACATTCATTCACAAATAATGAGTCACCGTGTGAAAATGCAGTTCACATGTCCACTTCAAATGGAAATGATAAGGGATACCTCGAATGGGCTGGAGGTATCCCGGAGACGTGAGAGAGGGGACTGCATGTGCATGTTGTCAGCTTCTGATGGCTGTTTTCTCTTGGGGATTTTGAAGGGAACTGCCATCTGAAATGAATAATTACTGTATTACGGACCTGCTTGTAGCTAACTATGTTGTAGCTCTGGTCCAGGCCGTTAGTCCGCCCACTAACGTTACTAGACCAGAACTAGCTATTTTCCAACACCTCCTAATCAAGTTAACAACAATGCACAGGTTATGTTCAGAAATATGTGACACAGTTAGCTAGCTACCTGTAATATGAAAAGCCTTGTTAGCCAACATAGCTAGCTAAGTTAGCTAACAAGCCAACTTACTTAACTGTCAAGGGTGCTGAATCAGACGGAAAGATGGCTAACGAACGAAAACAAGAAGCATTGTAAAGACGCCATTACGTTGTAATTTGCAACCAATTAAATGTTATCATATTGGCTAGCAAGCAAGGGATGACTGCTTCTAGTAAAATGCTACATCAATCTAGCAGCAAGAAGCCATCAACAACAGAGGCGCCTCTAGCGTTAACAGGAAATTGTTGAAAGCATGTTTACGCGCAACCTGTTTGCACTCTTAAAGCGCAAAATAGGTTTGGTCGGTTTATTACTAGACCTAAAATTGGTGTATCATGTGTAGGCAAAGGTAATTAAGCCACACAATCATTATTTATGGATCCGCTCTGGTGATACATAAGCGGTTTATGAATTGCAAATGCACAATCAAATACAGTAGTAGTGGGACGGCGTAATGCTATGGTTGCGCAGTGCAAGACTTCCGTATCTAGCTATCTACTGTAAATAACGTCACAACAAATAGCTTTCTATCACATTTAGTAACTACTAGACAATTTAGCACCTAGAATTTGTTGTATACGAAAGGCTAAGAAGAAATTGATAAAATCTGGATTTATTTGTGCGATCGACCGTTGGTGTTGAAATATCCACGTACCATTAGCTACCAGTTAAACAGACGCTGTTGCTAGCAGCTAGCTAGCTTTGTGTTAGATCTAGGCTAGCTAGCTAATTATCAAAATCATTAGGCCTGCTTTTGTTTTCATCTGATATGGACATGAGAAACTAGCTAACTTCATCAAATTAATATTTTTTTGCTTTCAAATAACTTCAAATATTATTTGGTCTTCTGAGAGGTATTCAAAATATAGTCAAATATTATTTGGTTTTCTGAGACCTGTATTTGAATATCAAAGAAAATACTTTTTTTTTTAAACTAACCTCAAGTGAAAAGTTGATATTTTCAAATAAACTACAAATACAACTATTTCCTGCCCAGGTCTGGACAGAATGCGAGCTTCCCCTTATCCCACTTTATCCCTCTTCCTACATATGTAAATAATACCTATGGTATTTTCTTTATAGATAGTTTTTTAAATCATGGTTTACACCCTGCTGTATCATGTGCATATGACAAATAATCTTTGATTTGATTGGATTTGACACATGAACCTGTGACATGTCCTTGAAAAATACAGCAAAAGGAGCACTCTGTGTCTGCATAGATGTTTAGAAGAAGTGCAATATCATTCCTTGAGCAATACATATGTAGCAGACATGAGTCTGGCTCAAGTTCTGGTGATGTGAGAGCCCTCCTCTTGGTCTGATGGTCAAGACGTTGGAGACCAGGGTTCAGATCCCTCCTGCGACACATACACTGTATCATAGGAATCAAGTAAACTACAGTACATGCATGTGAAAATGGCATTGTTCCATTGTTAACGCATTTGTTGGTGCCAGACTTTTTGAACTCCCACCGTTGTTCTTTATTGTTTCATATAAGTATTTTAAAGTATTTAGCACTAGAGCTCTGGCATTGCATTCCTTCATTCTCCATGCAACCCCACATACTGTACAAAGGTCACACCAGTGTCAATCAAACACACACATTACAGATCTATAATCAGTGGTTAGATCATGTGGTTAGCACTTGCACAGTGTGTTCATTCAGACGTCTGCCTTAGGAGGAAGTCAGTTCTGTCTCAAAGATCACAGCTCTGAGGAAATTACATATTGTTGCCAGTGTGTTCTGTAAGATCATAACTTTTTATGTGAATTGACTTGTTCATTTAACGTATTAAGTGAAGTGTTTCATGGATTCTTCTGTTCTTAGGTGCCTTCAAACTGTTGGAGCTGAGGCTTTGACAGACACACTGGTGGAACTTGGACACAATGTGACTATAAATGGTACTTTTCCACCCAGTAGTGCAGAAAATACATACTGGTACATACAGCGACAAACAACACAGCCTCCACTGGCCATATTCTGTGTGAGTTCTCATGGTACTTATTTCCATGATACATTATGTTAAAACGGACATGTTAAAACGGATACAGCTTTTTCAAAAGTGACTTTTCGCAGAAGGTTTAGGAGAACTTACACAGCAGGTTAGAATAATGAACGTAGCAGGTTAGGATACTTAGGTTAAGGTTAGAAAAGCTGTTAGGGTTAGCTAAAATGCACAAAAAATATATATTTGACTTAAGCTCTATCCTTTCGAGACATGACCCCTCATGACAAGAGGGAGGATGAATTAAATGTGGTGGCAGGTGCAGTGATGACTGTGGAAAAGATGTTGAGTGTAGAGGGAAGCAGTGAGGTCAGGAACATGTGCATCAAGTGTAAAAACAGGGACGTGCTCCCGTAGTTCAGTGATGGAACTTGTTGAGAGTGAGGGTAAAGTACCTGCGGCGAGGAACGCCAAGTTCTGGCCTTGTCCCAAGGATGATGAGGATGATTTCGGTCCAGTAGGAATGAGATATGTAGAAAGAATGGATCCTTGCTTTTCGGTTGATCCATATGTGCTGTCAGGTTGGGTGGAGGAGAGGTTGGGGACTGTTAAGATAGTGAATGTAACTCGGAGTGGACTGGTGATGATTTGTTAGGTTTCCTGCGCCCAGATTGAGCGGGCGCTCCGGATTACGAGATTAGGGACAATAATTGTGACGTGCTTTGCTCTCTGGAGCAGGATACTTATTTCCCTCATTAAAATGTAAATCAATTTATAACATTTTTGACATGCGTTTTTCTGGATTTTTTTGTTGTTATTCTGTCTCTCACTGTTCAAATAAACCTACCCTTAAAATTATAGACTGATCATTTCTTTGTCAGTGGGCAAACGTACAAAATCAGCAGGTGATCAAATACTTTTTTCCTGATCTCAAGGACTCTGATAGTGGAAGTTATTCATGTTTCATACCAACAGAGGACATTCTTCGTCAAGTGGAACTTTCTGTTCAAGGTTTGTATTACAACCAAGTGTAACAGACAATTCATAGAGAATGGTCATGATTCTGCCTTTGCTTATCTATACAGTATTGGAATTTCCATGAACAGTTTTAAGAAGTTGATACAGTATTTGTATTTATTAGGGATCCCCATTAGCTGCTGCCAAGGCACGCTTCCTGGGGTCTGTCACACCTGCTCCCTCTCTGGCGCCGGACTGCCTTCATTACGCACACCTGTCACCATCATTACGTGCAGCTGCGCAATATTGGACTCACCTTTACTTTGTTGATTACCCCCTCTATATTGGTCTGCTGCTAACTTTATTCCCTTTGTCAGCATTAATGTCGTTATGTTTTCATTTCCAGACGCTTTCCTGCCCTGTTCCATGTCCGTTGTTAATTAAATGTTCACTCCCTGTACCTGCTTCTTGTCTCTACCAGCGTCTGTCCTCACAGGGTGAAAACACATTAAAGCGTTTACATTGCATAAAAAACAAAAATCATGTAACATTATTACACCACTACTATATCTAACATAAAAAATACAAAATGTCTGTACTTTGTGTGTCTCTTCACAGTTCCTGCTGTTACATAAGGTGTATTTGTATGTTTTTTTTTATCAAATTTTACTGCTTGCATCAGTTACCTGATGTGGAATAGAGTTCCATGTAGTCATGGCTCTATGTGGTACTGTGCGCCTCCCATAGTCTATTCTGGACTTGAGGACTGTGAAGAGACCTCTGGTGGCATGTCTTGTGGGGTATGCATGGGTGTCCGAGTTGTGTGCTAGTAGTTTAAACAGACAGCTCGGTACATTCAGCTTCTCAACACTTCTTACAAAAACAGGTAGTGATGACGTCAATTTGTCCTCCACTTTGAGCCATGAGAGATTGACATGCTATCATTGTTAGCTCTCTGTGTACTTTTAAGGGCCAGCCGTGCTGCCCTGTTCTGAGCCAACTGCAATTTTCCTAAGTCCCTCTTTGTGGCACCTGACCACACTACTGAATAGTAGTCGAGGTGCGACAAAACTAGGGCCTGTAGGACCTGCCTTGTTGATAGTGTTGTTAAGAAGGCAGAGGAGTGCTTTATTATGGACAGACTTCTCCCCATCTCAGCTACTGTCGTATAAATATGTTTTGACCATGACAGTTTTACAATCCAGAGTTACTCCAAGCAGTTTAATCACCTCAACTTGCTCAATTTCCACATTATTCATTGTGAGATGTAGTTGAGGTTTAGGGTTTAGTGAATGATTTGTCCCAAATACAATGCTTTTAGTTATGGAAATATTTAGGACTAACTTATTCCTTGCCACCTATTCTGAAACTAACTTAACTCAAAGCCGTAAAGACTGAAAAAAGTAAGGGGCCTAAACAGCTATGATAACTATTTTACAGAGAAACTGCTCCTGAGCCTGAAGGTGATTCTAAGAGCAGCAGCATGAGCATCAGAAGACAGAACCGCACCTTCCTGTTACTCCTCCTCAGTCCAACTCTCCACTTTATTTGACTTACAGCATAGAAATTGGTCATTGTACCTCTTATGAAACTGTTGACAAGTACTGAGTGTTTAAACTGATGAAAAACGTGTTTTTGTCTGGAATGCATTTAATAGAAGACTTAAAATATACCTCATGCTAGAACCACCTTTCAAGAGGAGAGGAAAAAAGCTATTCCAAATTGCCTGTAGCCACGGTGTGTTTACTGATAGGACCACTTAAAGGGAAAGGGGATATCTAGTCAGTTGTACAACTGAAATGTGTCTTCCGCATTTAACCCAACCCCTCTGAATCAGAGAGATGCGGGGGGCTGCATTAATCGACATCCACATCTTAGGCGCTTGGGGAGCAGTGGGTTAACTGCATTGCATTCTGCGTTGCATAATGACAGACCTTTACCTTGGCAGCTCGGGGATTCGATCCAGCAACCTTTTCGGGTACTGGCCCAACGCTCTAACCATTGCAAACTATATTTAATGCACTTTTAATATAATATTTGTTGCTGAGTCAATGCATAAACCAGGGCCATCTGTAAAGTCAAAATTGGAAATGGGATTGAAATAGCTTTGAGTCAGTGTGTCCCTCCTGTCAACAAGAAGCAGTTTTAGTAACTAAGATATTGAAATATTTCCAGATCAGTTATTAATATTGTACTACCAAATGACAGATGTTTTGTTGATATCTTGAGACTGAACATGTGCTGCACAATAAAAACATTGTTATTTTAGTCAACTTTTCAATTAGAAAGTAGTTACTTTGACACCACAGTGTTATTTAAAGGAAACATATTCACTTCCTCAATGCTCTTTATTAAAGAGTGTTTAGATCATGTGGTTGCATTGTGTGTTCAGTCAGATGTCTGTTAGAAGGAGGAAGTCAGTTCAGTCTCAAAGATTTATCACAGCTCTGAGGATGTCGAGGACTGTTGCCTGTCTGTTCTGTAAGACCATTTATTTTTCTTATTTATTTTACATTCATTTTACAATAAATGAAGTGTCTCATGGATTCTTCTGTTCTTAGGTGTCTTAAAACTGTGTGTTGGAGCTGAGGCTTTGACAGAGACACTGGTAGAACTTGGACACAATGCAACACTGAACTGTTCCCTTAAAACTGTAACTGATGCACATTGGTACCTACATCGCCAACCACAGCCTCCACTGGCCATACTTCGCTCTTTCACTAGTAGGAGTCCTGATGCTTTTTATTACAATAAGAATTATAGACAGAAATATTCATTAGAAACAGGACATAGATTGTTAATACAGAATGTAACAGTAGATGATTGTGGAGTGTATTACTGTGCAAAGAAAGAAAACAATAGTTTCCTTTTCAGTAACGGCACCAGACTCATGACCCCTGGTAAGTGCACATTTCATCCAATCACCAACATTCTCTATTTTGTCTAAAACATACTTCTGAAAAGTGTTTTTGTTCATGTTTAAAGCAGCTAGGTGTAAGACCACTACAGAAATGTTACATCCATTTTGAGTACCATAACTCAAAGTGAATCTAGGCTATAAATGTTTTCCATAACCCTGCAGTTCTCGAATCAATCAACGAAGCAACAAATATAAGTGTGAAGCTCCATAAGTGATTGTGTTTGTCATTTTTCAACTAATTTAATAGTGACTTTAATAGTCTCAAGTCTTTTAATGATTGTAAACATATTGTGCTTATTTAGGCTATCACATTTGGTTGAAATAAAATGCAGAAATTCTAAGTAAGTACATTTGCCCATTTCAGTTGATCCTGAAGCAACAGAGCAACCCAGAGACTTCAACACAACATGGCTAAAGGGTCTTCTCATTGGATCCGCGGTCTTGAATGCAGTGCTCATTTTATTGGTGTCAGGTGTGTTTCTACACTCTTAAAGTGGGGTTTGTTAGTAACCTAGTAACATTGTGGTGGTATGTTGTGGCTCAGTTGGTAGAACATGGCACTTGTGTTACCAGGGTTGTGGGTTTGATTCCTCGTGCCACCCATATGTAAAGTGTATACAGGCATGACTATAAGTCGCTTAGGATAAAAGCGTCTGCTAAATGGCATGGATACCAGGCTACCCTTTCCTGCCTTTACAAGCAATGTTAGGACTATCTGTTACTGTACTTTTGACTGCATGGAGACCCAATACACACTGTAAGATGTTACTCAGTGAAGTGTGATCACAATAGTCTTTACTAATTCCATCTGTATGGGTCATCTTAGCCATTTCAGTGCTGTGGAAGAGAGTTGCTTGCCAGAAGAACCATGACTCTCCTCCAACCCCTGAACCACCTGAAAGGACAGACAGTCTAGAGGTCAGTATCTGTAGTGAGAATATATATATACAGTGCCTTGCGAAAGTATTCGGCCCCCTTGAACTTTGCGACCTTTTGCCACATTTCAGGCTTCAAACATAAAGATATAAAACTGTATTTTTTTGTGAAGAATCAACAACAAGTGGGACACAATCATGAAGTGGAACGACATTTATTGGATATTTCAAACTTTTTTAACAAATCAAAAACTGAAAAATTGGGCGAGCAAAATTATTCAGCCCCTTTACTTTCAGTGCAACAAACTCTCTCCAGAAGTTCAGTGAGGATCTCTGAATGATCCAATGTTGACCTAAATGACTAATGATGATAAATACAATCCACCTGTGTGTAATCAAGTCTCCGTATAAATGCACCTGCACTGTGATAGTCTCAGAGGTCCGTTAAAAGCGCAGAGAGCATCATGAAGAACAAGGAACACACCAGGCAGGTCCGAGATACTGTTGTGAAGAAGTTTAAAGCCGGATTTGGATACAAAAAGATTTCCCAAGCTTTAAACATCCCAAGGAGCACTGTGCAAGCGATAATATTGAAATGGAAGGAGTATCAGACCACTGCAAATCTACCAAGACCTGGCCGTCCCTCTAAACTTTCAGCTCATACAAGGAGAAGACTGATCAGAGATGCAGCCAAGAGGCCCATGATCACTCTGGATGAACTGCAGAGATCTACAGCTGAGGTGGGAGACTCTGTCCATAGGACAACAATCAGTCGTATATTGCACAAATCTGGCCTTTATGGAAGAGTGGCAAGAAGAAAGCCATTTCTTAAAGATATCCATAAAAAGTGTCGTTTAAAGTTTGCCACAAGCCACCTGGGAGACACACCAAACATGTGGAAGAAGGTGCTCTGGTCAGATGAAACCAAAATTGAACTTTTTGGCAACAATGCAAAACGTAATGTTTGGCGTAAAAGCAACACAGCTCATCACCCTGAACACACCATCCCCACTGTCAAACATGGTGGTGGCAGCATCATGGTTTGGGCCTGCTTTTCTTCAGCAGGGACAGGGAAGATGGTTATAATTGATGGGAAGATGGATGGAGCCAAATACAGGACCATTCTGGAAGAAAACCTGATTGAGTTTGCAAAAGACCTGAGACTGGGACGGAGATTTGTCTTCCAACAAGACAATGATCCAAAACATAAAGCAAAATCTACAATGGAATGGTTCAAAAATAAACATATCCAGGTGTTAGAATGGCCAAGTCAAAGTCCAGACCTGAATCCAATTGAGAATCTATGGAAAGAACTGAAAACTGCTGTTCACAAATGCTCTCCATCCAACCTCACTGAGCTCGAGCTGTTTTGCAAGGAGGAATGGGAAAAAATGTCAGTCTCTCGATGTGCAAAACTGATAGAGACATACCCCAAGCGACTTACAGCTGTAATCGCAGCAAAAGGTGGCGCTACAAAGTATTAACTTAAGGGGGCTGAATAATTTTGCACGTCCAATTTTTCAGTTTTTGATTTGTTAAATAAGTTTGAAATATCCAATAAATGTCATTCCACTTCATGATTGTGTCCCACTTGTTGTTGATTCTTCACAAAAAAATACAGTTTTATATCTTTGTTTGAAGCCTGAAATGTGGCAAAAGGTTGCAAAGTTCAAGGGGGCCGAATACTTTCGCAAGGCACTGTATATACAGTATTTAACAATATATTATATTTATCTTTATGAGGGATGTTTTCACTCATAACCACATTGTTTTTCAGTATGAAGTGATACAGCTGGTACCCCAAGCGAGAGGACTAAGGCCCGACCACATAGCCTCAACTATTTACTCAAGAGTCCAGTTTCCAAATCATGAACTCACAACTACTACTTAATAAGGTGCCAAATCTTGACTTTGATGGATAATGTGAACTAGAAAATGACTTTGGAAGATAAAGTGAATCTACTCATAATATTCATATTTTTGTGTAATGTATTTAGTGGTGCTCTTCGTCACTATCGTCTATATACCAGTCAGCAATATCTTTGAAGGAAATATCTTTGAAGGAAATTATTACTTTTGTGTCTTGATTCATGTTTTTCATTTTTCATTGCTGGAAATAAGTTCATATTTGCCTGTCTTGAAAGTAAACTGTTACTTTTTTTGTGAAGCAGTTAGGAAGAGGTTTGTGCATTTCTGTAGAAAAAGCCCCCAAGCCTTTTGTAGTGTATTGATGCTGCATCAACCACACATATCCTGTTTGTGAGCTAAGTTACATGTCCCAATTATTGTACAATAAACCATTTTTCATGACTTGTACAAGCTTTCAATTAGTTCATTAGAAAGCCTACTTCATGTGCCCCACAACACCTTTCTGAGTAGAAGGTAGTGTCACAACTTCTGCCGAGGTCGGTCCCGCTCCTTGTTCGGGCGGCGTTCGGCGGTTGACGTCACCGGTCTTCTAGCCATCGTCGCTCAACCTTTCAGTTTCCATTTCTTTTGTCTTGTTTACCTGGTTCACATTCCCTCATCATATTAAATGTATATTACCATCTGTTTCCCCCATGTCTGTGTGTGGAATTGATCTTTGTGTAGGGTGTTACGCTACAGGCTGGCTTGCGCTAGGTTTGTTTGTTTTGTTTAACCCGGTTCATGTTTTCAATAGCTTTTCTTGCTCTGCCAGAGATGCCAGAGATGAATTGACAATCACCACTTCCTCTTTGCACAGACTTGCGCTTCATGTGGAAACTTTAAGCAAGTTAACAATGACCCACATCATTGTATTATTTTTTTCATCACTTTTTTAAGTTTGAACTTTACTTAAGTTAGGTGTTCCACTAGTAATGAAAGCTAACTGACCATAAAGACACACCTATATGAAAGGGGGGCGGGTCAATAAAGTAAATTGCTATTCAATTCGGGACTTGAATTGAAATTCAGTTATTGGATTTAATAAATGTCGAAGGAAATAATGTGTCCCTGCAATGAGTAAGTCTATAGGTGGGCATGTGGGCATGACTATGATACATCTGACCTCTAGAATGTAACAGTAGGTGATTGTGGAGGTTTTTACTGTGCACAGAAAGAAGACCAGGGTCTACTATTCAGCAATGGCACCAGACTCATAACCACCAGTGCAGATTCAATTAAATTACAAATATATTTCATCAAAATATACATCTTTATTTAAATATATCACATTTTGAGTATTTATCCTGTCACAACATATGTTGAATGTGGGATGCAGACCACTTTAAACATCCTGTTCATTACGGTCTTCCTTGTTGTGTTACAAATGTGTGATGTCTTGTTAAACTGGTTTAGAATAACCCAGGATATATAACATTATGTTACCCGGAGTGGAACAGGGGAATCCAAGAGCAGACTCAGACGAGAAGATTGGGATGAAATAACCAAGGTATTTATTTAAACACAGGGGGAAGATGGAGTGCAGGCCAGGGGAAGCTCGGTTGGGTTGCAGGAAACCAGGTGTGGAGGCTGAGGCTGAAGCGAGAGGGGTTGGGACAGGGTAAGCAGGTCCGGAGGGGAATCCAAGGGAGTAGTAGAGTGGGGAATCCAGGAAAGAGTAGCAAGATGACGAGACGTGGAACTGGAGACAGGGACCAGAGTCAGAGCGGGGGTAACTAGCGGAGAGGAAAACAGTGTCACGCAAGTAAAGCAGGCATAACAGGATCTAACAGTAACAAACAGCTAGACGCGTAGGCTGACTGAGCAGAGATTACGATCTGGCAGCGTGGAAGTGGCAGGGCTGAGTATTTGTAGAGGTATTGATTATGGAACAGGTTGCAGCTGGTGGTGATCTGCCTTGACTCCAGCATACCTGTCTCTGCCCACACAATCACACACACACACAGAGAGAAGGAGAGAGCACTGGGGGAGGAGACACGGGATGAAAAAGGGAAAGGAGACACAGGATGAGCAGGAGAGGCAGTGGCAGGAGCAGATGTAGCACATTGGCTGTGCAGTAAATCTGTTTTGTTTTCCCCAGAGGTTTATGCTGATTATCTAAACCAGCCCTCCAACTGCAGGTCATCATGGGAGAACTGTCGTCTGTCCATTTACAGTGTAATGAATTTTATTCTGATTGTTATAATCCTGGTTGAGTGAATAAAAATACTAGATAATTAAATAATGTGAACATTTTAAATAGTTTAACATTTTAATGTTATATGCTGAAAATGTAGATGTTGCTAGTGTAATATTGATATAGACTTTTCCTATGTTGTTGGTGTATATTTCAGTACATATCGTGACCTTGGCATATCAGAACAGAAACTGTCTTTCAAAACTAAGACCACCTCAAGATGCAGACCAGAGGTAAGATACTTTTTGTTTGGTGCCTGAACAGTTGCAGCATTCTTACTCACCAATTCAAATAGTGAAAAGCATATAACATAACATGTACAGTGGGGCAAAAATGTATTTAGTCAGCAACCAATTGTGCAAGTTCTCCCACTTAAAAAGATGTGAGAGGCCTGTAATTTTCATCATAGGTATACTTCAACTATGACAGACAAAATTAGATTAAAAAAATCCAGAAAATCACATTGTAGGATTTTTAATGAATTTATTTGCAAATTATGGTGGAAAATAAGTATTTGGTCACCTACAAACAAGCAAGATTTCTGGCTCTCACAGACCTGTAACTTCTTCTTTAAGAGGCTCCTCTGTCCTCCACTCGTTATCTGTATTAATGGAACCTGTTTGAAATTGTTATCAGTATAAAAGACACCTGTCTACAACCTCAAACAGTCACACTCCAAACTCCACTATGGCCAAGACCAAAGAGCTGTCAAAGGACACCAGAAACAAAATTGTAGACCTGCACTAGGCTGGGAAGACTGAATCTGCAATAGGTAAGCAGCTTGGTTTGAAGAAATCAACTGTGGGAGCTATTATTAGGAAATGGAAGACATACAAGACCACTGATAATCTCCCTCGATCTGGGGCTCCATGCAAGATCTCACCCCGTGGGGTCAAAATGATCACAAGAACGGTGAGCAAAAATCCCAGAACCACACGGGGGGACCTAGTGAATGACCTGCAGAGAGCTGGGACCAAAGTAACAAAGCCTACCATCAGTAACACACTACGCCGCCAGGGACTCAAATCTTGCAGTGCCAGACGTGTCCCACTGCTTAAGGCAGTACATGTCCAGGCCCGTCTGGAGTTTGCGAGAGAGCATTTGGATGATCCAGAAGAAGATTGGGAGAATGTCATATGGTCAGATGAAACCAAAATATAACTTTTTGGTAAAAACTCAACTCGTCGTGTTTGCAGGACAAATAATGCTGAGTTGCATCCAAAGAACACCATACCTACTGTAAAGTATGGGGGTGGAAACATCATGCGTTGGGGCTGTTTTTCTGCAAAGGGAACAGGACAACTTATCCGTGTAAAGGAAAGAATGAATGGGGCCATGTATCGTGAGATTTTGAGTGAAAACCTCCTTCCATCAGCAAGGGCATTGAAGATGAAACGTGGCTGGGTCTTTCAGCATGACAATGATCCCAAACACACGGGATGCCCGGGCAATGAAGGAGTGGCTTTGTAAGAAGCATTTCAAGGTCCTGGAGTGGCCTAGCCAGTCTCCAGATCTCAACCCCATAGAAAATCTTTGGAGTTTGTTGAAAGTCCATGTTTCCCAGCAACAGCCCCAAAACATCACTGCTCTAGAGGAGATCTGCATGGAGGAATGGGCCAAAATACCAGCAACAGTGTGTGAAAACCTTGTGAAGACTTACAGAAAACGTTTGACCTCTGTCATTGCCAACAGAGGGTATATAACAAAGTATTGAGAAACTTTTGTTATTGATCAAATACTTATTTTCCATCATAATTTGCAAATAAATTCATTAAAAATCCTACAATGTGATTTTCTGGATTTTTTTTATTATCTCATTTTGTCTGTCATAGTTGAAGTATACCTATGATGAAAATTACAGGCCTCTCTAATCTTTTTAAGTGGGAGAACTTGCACAATTGGTGGCTGACTAAATACTTTTTTGCCCCACTGTAGGTGTTTTGTCATTTAAATCAGTGACACAGATCACAGCACCACCAAGAGGATTACATCCTGAACTTGAATCAATAGTTACTATTGCAGTATAATGCATAGTTCCACAAGTACAAGCTAACAACTCCAGCTAGTCCCAGTGTGTTATTATATACATGAACGGTCAATCCATTAGTGTAACTATCTTCTAGTAAAATGTCATGATTACAGTAATCAGCTGCTTAACTTCCTTTTTGTTCTAAAGCTGTGACTTCTGTGGAAATGGCCATTGAAATTGCAGTGAAGATCACAGGAACAAAAGAAAGGTATGACTCATGACCCACTCAGCAGAAGTTTTGAGAAAGATCTTGCACAGTGGAAAGTAGCACATTTCACCACCACACAAATAGCTCATGTAAAGGGTGTCATGCTGAGGTTTTACAATGTGTTGTTCCCCAGTGTGTAAGAATTTGTCTGTTGCAATAGACTTTTGTAATGAATGCCATCACAGGGGTTGTTACTCTACCGTAACAAAGTTGTCTTAAACAATAACAAACAAACAAAAATGCTTTGAGATAAGGTATACCCTACACATGTCCAGTAAATCATGTAAAATGATTTAGCCATAGCTTCTAGAACAATGATGCAATAATCACAAAACTCTTCAGAGTGTCTGTCCTTGATGACACTTCATTTACCCAGTTGTGGCAGGGCAAGGTGTGTGTGTTATGACAGGGTACGGGTGTTAGTTGTGGCAGGGCAAGGTGTGTGTGTTATGACAGGGTACGGGTGTTAGTTGAGGCAGGGCAAGGTGTGTGTGTTATGACAGGGTACGGGTGTTAGTTGAGGCAGGTTGCAGGGCCTGGTGCTATGGGTTCTACATATCAGGGAAATGACTCCATCTACAGGGACTCTACTGGGCTCCTAAATACCCCCTGTGACATCATCCTCTCAGGCTGGTTAGGTGTGCTGCAAACAAACAAACTGTAGTCAGGGATTTGAGGTGAGGCAGTGTACACAAACATCTCAGCAAAGTATAACATCTCAAGGATCACATCAATATAATATAACCTGCACTTTTTAGTCCTTATGTGTCATCATGATTTTCAGTGATACACACAATACCACACATTTTGGCAGACTACATTTGAGTAGGTTCAAAATAGAAAGCACTGCATGTGTTCGCACAATGCATCCTGGTAACCCAACAAATAACCAACAGAAACCAGCCATGAGGCAAAAGCCCTAGTGCAGAAAAGAGGTGGACACATTCTACTCACAAGGGAGTGTAGAGGTAAATGATCTCGGAGAGATAATTGACATACTTAATCCAGCAGCACATTGTCTTTGAACACTGTCCAAATAAGCTCTGGTCCAGTACGTCGCGTCACGTCACTTGCTGATCCTGTTTATGGCGGGCTGACCACACCACTCGTTGTAAAATAAATGTCCATACACATGTTATTCAATTCCTTGCATCCAAACTGCTCGCGCGCGTCAACGAGCGTCTGCGTAGCCAGGTGCTAACGTAGAACTTGGTTCTATTTGTGACGCTTGATACACTGCAAATCTCCTCATTGATTTTAGGAACATATACTCGCGTCAGTGATTGAAAGACAAACTGCAGGCCAGTTGGTGGTGGTACTGCACCTTAAAGTTGGTTGCCTACCGCCATATAAAGTCCAAAGAAGAAGAAGCTCGAAGGAGGAGAAATTACTGGAAACAAAGTAAGAGTAGATGCACCTTGTGCACCTTGTGCATTTCAATTGAAATAACAACCCAATGTTCATGTCCCAGGACAAATTAACTAGCAACAGGAAGCTATCTAGCTAAATTGCCATGAATGTTTGATGCTTTTCGACCTGTCCCCAAATTAATATAATTGGTTCCGAGTTCGTTTTGATATTTCAACCTGCGTGTCCTGTTTGCATCTGGTGTGGATGGACAAAATCAACATTCTCTAGTGTTCCATTCGGGACGCACCTTTGGAGAGTGTGTGACCGACAATGTCCAACTCAAAAGGTTTCATTGGCATGATGATGGGACATGTATATTATTTGAGTTATAGTATATACTTGCCAGCTATGCCTATGGGTAAACCATTTGAAGTCAATCTTTTTTTGACAGCACCACTTTAGATTTGAATTGTTAGGTTCAGAGTAAAAAACTCTACGGACACTAGGAAAGTTTAACTACGTTTATTCTTCCCAGAGGGCCAATACAGCTGCATTCAGACAAAGACATTGTTCACACAAGCACTGATATTTAACCCTTCCTCCTGAGTCTCCTCCTACACATCTGAACAAGCACTGATATTTAACCCTTCCTCCTAGGCTGAGTCTCCTCCTACACATCTGAACAAGCACTGATATTTAACCCTTCCTCCTAGGCTGAGTCTCCTCCTACACATCTGTGAAAACACTGTATCTTTACTGTAATAAGGACATAAACTTTTCTTTCTCCCTTAACGTGACCTGACCTGACCTCGCTTCCCTGCACTCAGCACATTCCAAGATTAATTGCACACACTATATACCTTCCTCCTACAGATAACCATTAGCTTCTGGTGTAGACCCTCTAAACCTAAGCCCTCCCTAAGTGACATGAATAAGTATATTTCATACTCTCAGAACCCAACAGAATGAAACCTTGTCTTCATCACTGGAAAAGATAAACGGTTGAAATTGAAATCATTTAAAAGCTTAGAAACAGGGTTGTCAAACTCTTCTATAATTTCTGGGGGGGAAAAAATATTTTTAATAAAAATGTGATCTTTTAACCTTTAATGTTAACTAACTCAGATTTGTTTCATATTTGCAGTCGCATGTGTTGTAGCTTAGACCCCATTTGACATCATCTAAGGTTTTGGTGTTGTGCCCGCCATCGGTTGAGACACAACATGCTCTTGAACACAGGGTGGGTGTCATGTTTTGGGTGATAAATGACTCAAATATAAATCAAATGGAACCTCAAAGATGGTTGGAGGTCCACACATCAAAGAACGGTGACTTGAATAGGAATATCTGTTGTTTTAAATGATACTTTCCATCCTCCATAGGAACTCTATTTAAATCATAGAAATAAAAAAAACAGAATAGAGATGACCATTTAAGTTGACCTTCAATAGTGGATGGACCGGCGGTCATCTTTGTGGTAGTAATTAGAAGTTTCAATTAAATGTACATTTCAATGGTGACTTTTATTTCTATGATTGAAAAACAAATCAATGATGTTTTATTGTCAGTACACTGGATATGTGCAGTGAAATGTGTTGATTTACAGGTTCAGCCATAGTAGAACGGGGCTCCTTTGAGCAAGTTAGGGTTAAGTACCTTGCTCAAGAACACATCTACAGATTTTTCAACTTGTTGGCTCAGGTATTCAAACCAGCGCCCTTTCCGTTGCAGGCCCAATGCTTTATGCGCTAGGCTACCTAACAACCAAATAAAATAGCACCCACCCTGTATTCAAGAGCATGTTGTGTCTGAACCAATGGCAGGCACAACACAACAAACTCAGATGATGTGGAATAGGGTCTAAGGTACAACATCTGCAAATATGCATATATTTTTGAACGCGTTTCTAGATAATTGACGTTAAAGTTTAAATCTTAACTTGTTGAGAGTGAGGGTGAAGTACCTGGGCGAGGAACGCAGAGTTTGGGCCTCCTTCCAAGGATGATGAGGATGATTTTGCACCAGTGGGAGTGAGATTTGTAGAGAGAATAGATCCTTGATTTTTGGGTGATCCATATGTGGTGTCAGGTTGGGTGGAGGAGAGGTTGGGGACTGTTAAGATAGTGAATGTAACTCGGAGTGGACTGGTGATGATTTGTTGTGTTTCCTGCGCCCAGAGGGAGCGGGCGCTCCGGATTACGAGATTAGGGACAATAATTGTGACATGCTTTGCTCTCTGGAGCAGGGCGCCATTGAAAGGAGTGATAACGGGGGTGGCATTAAGTGTTGAGGAGGAGCAGTTGAAATGGAAGATTCCCGGTGTCTGTGATGCACGCTGTTTGGTGAGCAATAGATCATGTCATGCTGAGTTTTGATGCAGAGTCGTTACCAGAAAAGGTCAAGATAGGATGTGTCAGTTATCCCGTGAGAGTTTAAGTTCTGAAAATATGACAGTGTTTTTAGGTGTGAAGTTTATGGGCATATTGCAACAGTGTGTAGGAGGGAGATGCCTAGATGTGAGAAGTGTGCAGGAGGGCATGAGATGAAGGAATGTGTAGTATCAGTGGAGAAAGTTGTTTGTATTAGTTGTGGGGGTGATCATGAGGCTGGAGATCGGAGGTGTCCTGTGAGAGAAAGGCAGGTTGAGGTGCCAGGGTCAGAGTAGTACAGAAAGTGTTGTATGCCGTAGCAGTGAAGAGAGTGGTAGAGGAAGATGGTACTGGGTGAGGGATCCTGAGAGGATTCATGTGAGTAGGTAGAGATCAAGAGACAGTGATGGGAAGAATATGTGCTTCAGTAAAGTGGGATCTTTAGCATTTATAACCATGGTTGTTAATTATACTGTAGAAATGGTTTGAAAGTCACAGAACATAGAGGTTGTGGTGGCAGCTGTAGGGGGTGTTGAGTGGTAGTGATATGTCCTCTAATGCCGTTGGTCTGGAGTAGGACTAGATAGGGTGGTGGGTGGTGGATTTTTAGGGATAATAGGTGATAGGGCAATTTTCATTTCCCCCATTGTTGTAGTATTGTACTGCCATCCTGTTAGAAGGTAAGCTGTATTACTTTGCTCGTGCGTCATGCATACGAATTGTAAAATATACAATACTGTAGTTTTGTTACTGTTTCTAGTGTAATATGCTTTGTTATTCTCCATAGATGGTTGTACATTATTTGAGTAATGAAAGGAGTTTGGCAATTACCATATGAGTAACACTTAGCCATATGGTTTGGCATCATGCCAGATGCATGGTACCTTAGCACGTGCTTTGTGTTTATGCAACTTCAAATGTATAATGTACAGCTACAGTATGTCGGTGTGAATTGAATACTAAATGTATAATGTACAGCTACAGTGTGTCAGTGTGAATTCAATACTAAAGTATATTATTTTCTGTATTTTGCAGTTTCACAACATAAACGTTTTCAATATATTAATTCAAGAAAAGTCACACCTTGGGAGTTTTATTGAAGACTTAGTTGTTAGCAGTGGTGGGCTGTCAGGGCCAGCAAGGCCTTCTCTGCTGGCCTAAACATCATCAGAATATATATATTTTTAAATATATTTTCCCACAAATATGTATTAAATTATTCCCCAGAGTAAGAGTTATACTCTTCATTTCATAGCTTTCCTCTTGGTTGCACCCCTCTCACACCTCTTGGTGTTTCTAATGACTGCCTTGCCTGGTTCACCAACTACTTTGCAGACAGAGTTTAGTGTGTCAAATCGGAGGGCATGTTGTCCGGTCCTCTGGCAGTCTCTACAGGGTTCAATTCTCTGGCCAACTCTTTTCTCTGTAAATATCAATGATGTTGCTCTTGCTGCGGGCGATTCCCTGATCCACCTCTACGCAGACGACACCATTCTGTATATTTCTGGCCCTTCCTTGGACACTGTGCTATCTAACCTCCAAACGAGCTTCAATGCCATACAACACTCCTTCCGTGGCCTCCAACTGCTCTTAAACGCTAGTAAAACCAAATGCGTGCTTTTCAACCGTTCGCTGCCTGCACCCGCACGCCCGACTAGCATCACCACCCTGGATGGTTCCGACCTAGAATATGTGGACATCTATAAGTACCTAGGTGTCTGGCTAGACTGTAAACTCTCCTTCCAGACTCATATCAAACATCTCCAATCTAAAATCAAATCTAGAATCGGCTTTCTATTCCGCAACAAAGCCTCCTTCACTCATGCCGCCAAACTTACCCTAGTAAAACTGACTATCCTACCGATCCTCGACTTCAGCGATGTCATCTACAAAATAGCTTCCAATACTCTACTCAGCAAACTGGATGCAGTTTATCACAGTGCCATCCGTTTTGTTACTAAAGCACCTTATACCACCCACCAATGCGACCTGTATGCTCTAGTCGGCTGGTCCTCGCTACATATTCGTAGCCAGACCCACTGGCTCCAGGTCATCTACAATTCCATGCTAGGTAAAGCTCCGCCTTATCTCAGTTCACTGGTCACGATGGCAACACCCACCCGTAGCACGTGCTCCAGCAGGTGTATCTCACTGATCATCCCTAAAGCCAACACCTCATTTGGCCGCCTTTCCTTCCAGTTCTCTGCTGCCTGTGACTGGAACGAATTGCAAAAATCGCTGAAGTTGGAGACTTTTATCTCCCTCACCAACTTTAAACATCTGCTATCTGAGCAGCTAACCGATCGCTGCAGCTGTACATAGTCCATCGGTAAATAGCCCACCAAATTTACCTACCTCATCCCCATACTGTTTTTATTTATTTACTTTTCTGCTCTTTTGCACACCAGTATCTCTACCTGCACATGACCATCTAATCATTTATCACTCCAGTGTTAATCTGCTAAATTGTAATTATTCGCCTACCTCCTCATGCCTTTTGCACACAATGTATATGGACTCTTTTCTTTTCTTTTTTTCTACTGTGTTATTGACTTGTTTATTGTTTTACTCCATGTGTAACTCTGTGTTGTTGTCTGTTCACACTGCTATGGTTTATCTTGGCCAGGTCGCAGTTGTAAATGAGAACTTGTTCTCAACTAACCTACCTGGTAAAATAAAGGTGAAATAAATGTTTTATTTTTTTAAATGTAGGTAGGCCGTGAATGGCCTCACACACCAGTACTAAAAGTTGGATGCGATCCGCCAACCAAATCCCAGGAAGAAGAAAACAAAAGAAGAAATTGATGAAAGCGTGTTCACTCTCATCCTGTTTACATGTCAGCCCCAGCCTCGAACTCAGGGCCTGTATGTACCTAACTGACCCGCTCTGCCCATTCATCGCCATTTACCTGTTGTTGTCTTAGCTCTCCTGATCAACACCTGTGGTTGCTTTATGCCTCTCTCAAATGTAAATATGCCTTGTCTACTGCTGTCTTGGCTAGCTCTTATTGTTTTATTTCACTGTCGAGCCTGCAGTCCCTCTCAAAATGCCTTAGATAGCTCTTTTGTCCCACCCCACACACATGCGGAGACCTCACCTGGCGTAACTGGTGCCTCCAGAGACTCAACCTCTCTCATCGTCACTCAACGCCTAGGTTTACCTCCACTGTACTCACATCCTACCATACCCTTGTCTGTACATTATGCCTTGAATCTATTCTACCACTCCCAAAAATCTGCTCCTTTTATTCTCTGTCGCCAACTCACTGGACTACCAGTTCTTATAACCTTAACCTTTCTGATCTCCCCATCCCGGATCCGGGTTCGTGAATACAGACTCAAGCTCATTACCATAACGCAACGTTAACTATCCATGAAAATCGCAAATCAAATGAAATAAATATGCTAGCTCTCAAGCTTAGCCTTTTGTTAACAACACTGTCATCTCAGATTTTCAAAATATGCTTCTCAACCATTGCAAAACAATCATTTGTGTAACAGTATTGATGGCTAACGTAGCATTTAGCATTAGCATTCAGCTGGCAACATTTACACAAAAAAACAGAAAAGCATTCAAAAAAATCATTTACCTTTGAAGAACTTCAGATGTTTTCATTGAGGAGACTCAGATAGCAAATGTTCAGTTTTTCCTGAAAGATTATTTGTTTAGGACAAATCGCTCCGTTTTCTGCGTCACGTTTAGCTATGAAAAAACCCCTGTATCCAGGATTGTGTAAATCTATCAGCAAGCTCATTAGCATAACACAACGTTAACTATTTATGAAAATCGCAAATGAAATGAAATAAATATGCCATCTCTCAAGCTTAGCCTTTTGTAAACAACACTGTCATCTCAGATTTTCAAAATATGCTTCTCAACCATAGGAAAACAATCATTTGTGTAAAAGTAGCTAGCTAGAGTTAGCATTTCGCGTTAGCATTTAGCGTTAGCATTAGCGTTAGCATCCAGCACGCAACATTAACAAAAACATAAAAGCCTTCAAATAAAATAATTTACCTTTGAAGAACTTCTGATGTTTTCAATGAGGATACTCTCAGTTAGATAGCAGATGCTCAGTTTTTCCAAAAAGATTCCTTGTGTATTAGAAATAGCTCCGTTTTATACATCACATTTGGCTACCAAAAAAAATCCATAAATTCAGTCCTCAAAACGCAAACTTTTTTCCAAATTAACTCCATAATATCGACTGAAAACATGGCAGACGTTGTTTAGAATCAATCCTCAAGGTGTTTTTCACATATCTCTTCATTGATACATCGTTCTTGGAAACATGCTTTCTCTCCTGAATCCCAGGAGAAAATGCCTGCACCTGAAGATTACGCACAAATTTAGACAAAGGACACCGGGCGGACCTCTGGAAAATGTAGTCTCTTATGGCCAATCTTCCAATGATATGCCTACAAATACGTCACAATGCTGCTAAGACCTTGGGCGAACGACAGAAAGTGTAGGCTCATTCGTTGCGCAATCACAGCCATATAAGGAGAGAATGGAAAACAGAGCTTCAGAAATTCTGCTAATTCCTGGGTGATGCATCATCTTGGTTTCGCCTGTAGAATGAGTTCTGGGGCACTTACAGACAAAATCTTTGCAGATTCTGAAACTTCAGAGTGTTTTCTTTCCAAAACTGTCAAGAATATGCATAGTCGAGCATCTTTTCGTGACAAAATATCGCGCTTAAAACGGGAACGTTTTTTATCCAAAAATGAAATAGCGCCCCTAGAGCTCTAAGAGGTTAAGCCGTACCCTTATCCTACTCCTCCTCCGTTCCTCTGGTAATGTAGAGGTTAACCCAGACCGTGTAGCCCCCAGTTCCACTAGTATTCCCCAGGCGCTATCATTTGTTGACTTCGGTAACCGTAAAAGCCTTGGATTCATGCATGTTAACACCAGAAGCCTCCCCAAAGTTTGTTTTATTTATACTGATGTGCAACTTTTCAGGGAAGTTAGGAACCAATATCCACAGGCAGTTAGGAAAGCAAAGGCTAGCTTTTTAAAACAGAAATTTGCATCCGTAAGCACAAATTCCAAAAAGTTCTGGGACACTGTAAAGTCCATGGAGAATAAGATAACCTCCTCCCAGCTGCCCACTGCACTGAGGCTTGGAAACACTGTCACCACCGATAAATCTACGTTAATGGATCATTTCAATAAGCATTTTTCTACGACTGGCCATGCATTCCACCTGGCTACCCCTACCCCGGTCAACAGCTCTGCACCCCCCACAGCAACTTGCCCAAGCATCCCCATTTCTCCTTCACCCAAATCCAGATAGATGATGTTCTGAAAGAGCTGCAAAATCTGGACCCCTACAAATCAGCTGGGCTAGACAATCTGGACCTTCTCTTTCTAAAAGTATCCGCCACAATTGTTGCAACCCCTATTACTAGCCTGTTCAACCTCTCTTTTGTATCGGCTGAGATCCCTAAAGATTGGAAAGCTGCCACGGTCATCCCCCTCTTCAAAGGGGGAGACTCTCTGGACCCAAACTGTTACAGACCTATACCTGTCCTACCCTGCCTTTCTAAAGTCTTCAAAAGCCAAGGTAACAAACAGATTACGACCATTTCGAATCCCACCGTACTTCTCCGCTATGCGATCTAGTTTCCAAGCTGGTCATGAGTGCACCTCAGCCACGCTCAAGATCCTAAACGATATCATAACTGCCATAGATAAAAGGCAATACTGTGCAGCAGTCTTCATCGACCTAGCCAAGTCCTTTGACTCTGTCAATCACCACATTGTTATTGGCAGACTCAACAGCCTTGGTTTCTCAAATGACTGCCACGCCTGGTTTACCAACTACTTCTCAGATAGAGTTCAGTGTGTCAAATTGGAGGGCCTGTTGTCCAGACCTCTGGCAGTCTCTATGGGGGTGCAGCAGTCCAATTCTTGGACCGACTCTTTTCTCTGTATACATCAGTGATGTCGCTCTTGCTGCTGGTGATTCTCTGATCCACCTCTACGCAGACGACACCATTCTGTATACTTCTGGCCCTTTGGACACTGTTAACAAACCTCCAGACGAGCTTCAATGCCATACAATTCTCCTTCCGTGGCCTCCAACTGCTCTTAAATGCAAGTAAAACTAAATGCATGCTCTTCAACCGATCAATGCCCGCACCCGCCCATCCGTCTAGTATCACTACTCTGGAAGGTTCTGACTTAGAATATGTGGACAACCACAAATACCTTGGTATCTGGTTAGACTGTAAACTCTCCTTCCAGACTCACATTAAGCATCTCCAATCCAAAATTAAATATTCCTATTTCGCAACAAAGCATCCTTCACTCATGCCGCCAAATACACCCTCGGAAAACTGACTATCCTACGGATCGGCTATGTCATTTACAAAATAGCCTCCAACACTACTCAGCAAATTGGACAAACAAATTGGACATGACATTCCACTTTGAGCCACGAGAGATTGACATGCATATTTACATTGTTATCTCTCCGTGTACTTTTAAGGGCCAGCCGTGCTGCCCTGCTCTGAGCCAAATGCAATTTGGAGAAGGGCTGTCTACGTATGATCCCCAATCAGAGACAATGATAGACAGCTGCCTCTGATTGGGAACCATACTCGGCCAACAAAGAAATATAAACATAGATTTCCCAGCCTAGTCACACCCTGACCTACAAAATAGAGAATTTAAAGGATCTAAGTTCAGGGCGTGACACATCTTCAATTAAAAATATCACATTTTGATATGATGTCACTACATATGTTGAATGTGGGATGCAGACCAATATTAACATCCTGTTTATTACAGTCTTCCTTGTTGTGTTACAAATGTGTGATGTCTTGTAAAACTGGTTTAGAATAACTAAGGATGCATGTTACTCGGAGTGGAACAGGGGAACCCAAGAGCAGACTTAGACGAGGAGACTGGGATGAAGTAACCAAGGTATTTATTTAAACACAGGGGGAAGAGGGAGTGCAGGCCAGGGGAAGCTCGGTTGGGTTGCAGGAAAACAGGTGCTGAGGCTGGAGCGAGAGGAGTTGGGACAGGGTAAGCAGGTCCGGAGGGGAATCCAAGGGAGTAGTAGAGTGGAGAATCCAGGAAAGAGTAGCAGGATGACGAGACGTGGAACTGGAGACAGGGACCAGAGTCAGAGCGGGGGTAACTAGCGGAGAGGAGAACAGCGTCAGTCAAGGAAAACAGGCATAACAGGATCTAACAGTAACAAACAGCTAGACGCATAGGCTGACTGAGCAGAGATTATGATCTGGCAGCGTAGAAGTGGAAGGGCTGAGTATTTGAAGAGTTTATGATTATGGAACAGGTTGCAGCTGGTGGGGATCTGCTCTGACTCCAGCACACCTGTCTCCGCCCACACAATCACACACACGGAGAGGGAGAGTGTACTGGGGGAGTGGTGGCATGTCAAGGAGACACAGGATGAGCAGTAGAGGGCATGGCAGGAGCAGATGTAACACATTGGCTGTGCAGTAAATCTGTTTTGTTTATGCTGACTAACTAAACCAGCCCTCCAACTGCAGGTCATCATGGGAGAACTGTCTTCTGTCCATTTACAGTGTTCTGAATGTTATTCTGATTGTTGTAATCCTGGTTGAGTGAATAAAAAAATACTAGATAATTAAATAATGTGAACGTTTTAAATAGTTTAACATTAGAATGTTGTATGCTGAGAATGTAGATGTTACTTGTGTAATATTGATATAGACTTTTCCTATGTTGGTTTGTATTTCAGTACATATCGTGGCCTTGGCATAACAGAACATAAACTGTCTTTCAAAACTAAGACCACCTCAAGATGCAGACCAGAGGTAAGAGACTTGTTGTACACCACCTGAACAGTTGCAGCATTCTCCCTCACAAATTGATTAAACTTAACAGTATCAAATACTGAAAACCATACTACATATCATAACTTAACTTTGACTGTTGGTATGGTCTTTTTAAAATATGAATTGCATTGTTGTTGTTTATTAAATCAGTGACACAGATCACAGCACCACCAAGAGGATTACATCCTGAACTTGAATCAATAGTTACTATTGCAGTATAATGCATGCTTTCACAAGTGCAAGCTAACAACTCCAGCTAGTCCTAGTGTGATATATATATATATATATATATATATATTGTGGCAAACCTCTTCAAGGTTAGGAGCGTTTGTCACAAATTAAGTGGTAAACTGTCACCAAATCACCCAAGAATGAGAGTTCTTTCGAACAGGACAGTACCTGTGTGTTTGTTTCTCAGTCCTGGTCCACCCAGGCCGTAGGCGAGATCAAGGATAGCAGGGTTCGGTACACAAATCGGGTTCTCAGTAGGTCCAGGTCCAAACACCAACAGGTAAGTCCAAAACAGTCCAGCTCATACACGGTAAATCCAGCCAATTTCTATTGTCTCTTTCTCTATTGTTCATAGATCCTTCCAGCACTCTCTCACTCTTCCTGGTTTTTCTTGACCCTTTATCTGTGTGTCGGCTCCACCTTCTGAGGGTTCCCCTTGCTTCTGGGACTTGTAGTTTTGGCGGTCGGCCATTTTGTGATCTGTAGTTCTCACAGGGGTGGCCATTTTAGTGATCGGGCAGAGCCCGTTTATTAGTTCTGCTCTCACATATCTGCCATTTATCACTCGACCCCCTTCTTTGCCACAATATATATATATATACATGAATGGTCAATCCATTAGTGTAACTATCTTCTAGTAAAATGTCATGATTACAGTAATCAGCTGCTTAACTTCCTTTTTGTTCTAAAGCTGTGACTTCTGTGGAAATGGCCAATGAAATTGCAGTAAGGATCACAGAAACAAAATACTTGTATGACTCATGACCCAATCAGTTGAAGTAGAGCCTTTTAGTCACGAGAAAGCTCTTGCACAGTGGAAAATACCACACACCACAACACGCAAAAAATATCACCATGTAAATGGTGATTGTTTCCAGTATTCTAGTTGTTTATGTGATGCTTGTGCAATAATTTGTCTGGCAGAAGGTGGTCTGTTGCAATACACATCATGGTTTCACAGGAACTATTACCCTGTCCTAACAAAGTTGTCTTAAACCAGAACAACATAGCTCTACCTTTTAGATATGTGAACACGATAAGATGTGTTTCCTGTGTAGAGTAAGTCATGCACAATGATTTAGCCATAGTTTTTGGACAATTAATGCAAAAAAACAACAACAAAAAAACATGGCGCCGACAGAGATGGTCACCTCGCTTCAGGTCCTTAGGAAACTATGAGGTCATTTTTTTATGTATTATTTCTTACATTGTTAGCTCTGAAAATCTCAAGTGTTATTATATACATCCGGGAAGAACTATTGGGTTTTAAAGCGACGTCAACTCACCAAAATTACAACCAGGAATACAACTTTCCCGAAGTGGATCCATTGTTCGGACCTCCACCCTGGACATGGGATCTTATCCCAGAGGACGATCCAAAACAACGCGGTCGCCGCAGGAGAGGCAGACGGAGCGGCCTACTGGTCAGACTTAGAAGGCGAGCACACCATCCACCGATTCTAAGCATATTACTCGCCAATGTCCAATCTCTAGATAACAAGGTGGACGAAGTTAGGGCACGAGTTGCCTTCCAGAGAGACATCGGAGATTGTAACATTCTCTGTTTCACGGAAACATGGCTCACTCGGGATATGTTGTCAGTCGGTACAGCCACCGGGTTTCTTCATGCATCACGCCGACAGAAAAAAACAACTATCTGGTAAAAAGAAGGGCAGGGGTGTATGCCTTATGATTAACCACTCATGGTGTGATCATAACAACATACAGGAACTCAAGTCCTTTTGTTCACCTGACCTAGAATTCCTTACAATCAAATGCTGACCTCAATATCTACCAAGATAATTCTCTTCGATTATAGTCACAGCCGTGTATATCCCCCCAAGCAAATACCTCGACGGCCCTGAAAGAACTTCACTGGACTCTATGTAAACTGGAAACCATATATCCTGAGGCTACATTTATTGTAGCTGGGGATTTTAACAAAGCTAATCAGAGAACAAGGCTTCGTAAATTCTATCAGCATATCGAATGCGTGACACGCGTTGGTAGCATTCTGGACCATTGCTACTCTAACAATGCATGCAAAGCCCTCCCCCGCCCTCCCTTTGGAAATCTGACCATGACTTAATTTTGTTGCTCCCAGCATATAGACAGAAAATAAAACAGAAAACGCCGATGCTCAGGTCTATCCAACGCTGGTCTGACCAATTGGATTCCACTCTTCAAGATTGCTTCGATCATGTGAACTGGGATATGTTCCGGATAGGCTCAGGCAATAACATTGACGTATACGCTGACTCTGTGAGCGAGTTTATTAGCAACTGCATCAGTGATGTTGTACCCACTGTGACTATTAAAACATTCCCTAACCAGAAACCGTGAATTGATGGCAGCAGTCGCGCAAAACTGAAAGCGCGAACCACCGCTTTTAATCATGGAAAGGCGACTGGAAACATGACCAAATACAAAGAGTGTAGCTATTCCCTACTTAAGGCGTAGGGAATAGCATAATAAGACCCATTCCAATTTTCTTACCGCCCCAATAGGTTCACAGACGACGCAATCACCATCACACTGCACACTAGCCTATCCCATCTGGACAAGAGGAATACCTATGTAAGAATGCTGTTCATTGACTACAGCTCAGCATTTAACACCATAGTACCCTCCAAATTCGTCATTGAGCTCGAGACCCTGGGTCTCGACCCGGCCCTGTGCAAATGGGTCCTGGACTTTCTGATGGGCCGCCCCCAGGTGGTGAGGGTAGGAAACAACATCTCCACTCCGCTGATCCTCAACACTGGGGCCCCACAAGGTTGCGTTCTCAGCCCTATCCTGTACTCCCTGTTCATCCATGACTGCGTGGCCATGCACGCCTCCAACTCAATTATCAAGTTTGCAGATGACACTAGAGTCGTAGGCTTGATTACCAACAAGGACAACAACCACCCGAGCCGCTGCCTGTTCACCCCACTATCATCCAGAAGTTGAGGTCAGTACAGGTGCATCAAAACTGGGACAGAGAGACTGAAAAACACCTTCTATCTCAAGGCCATCACTAACATAGAGGCAAAACAGCCATCACTAACATGGAGGCTGCTGCCAACATACAGACTCAAATCTCTTGCAACTAATAAATGGACTTAAAAGTTTTCACTAGTTACTTTAAATAACGCCACTCTAATAATGTATACATATCCTACAATAATCATCTCATATGTACAGTTGAAGTCGGAAGTTTACATACACCTTAGCCAAATACATTTAAACTTAGTTTTTCACAATTCCTGAAATGTAATCCTAGTAAAAATTCCCTGTCTTACGCCAGTTAGGATGACCACTTTATTTGAAAAATTTGAAATGTCAGAATAATAGCAGAGAGAATGATTTATTTCAGCTTTTATTTCTTTCATCACATTCCCAATGGGTCAGAAGTTTACATACGCTCAATTAGTATTTAGTAGCATTGCCTTTAAATTGTTTAACTTGGGTCAGACATTTCGGGTAGCCTTCCACAAGCTTCCCACAATAAGTTGGGTGAGTTTTGGCCCATTCCTCCTGACAGAGCTGGTGTAACTGAGTCCGGTTTGTAGGCCTCCTTGCTCACACACGCTTTTTCATTTCTGCCCACAAATCTTCTATGGGATTGAGGTCAGGGCTTTGAGACGGCCACTCCAATACCTTGACTTTGTTCTCCTTCAGCCATATTGCCACAACTTTGGAAGTATGCTTGGGGTCATTGTCCATTTGGAAGACCTATTTGAGACCAAGCTTTAACTTCCTGACTGATGTCTGAGATGTTGCTTCAATATATCCACATAAATTTCCTGCCTCATGGTGCCATCTATTTTGTGAAGTGCGCCAGTCCCTCGTGCAGCAAAGCACCCACACAACATGATGCTGCCACCCCATGCTTCACGGTTGGGATGGTGTTCTTCGGCTTGCAAGCCTCCCCCTTTTTCCTCCAAACATAACGATGGTCATTATGGCCAAACAGTTCTATTTTTGTTTCATCAGACCAGAGGACATTTCTCCAAAAAGTATGTTCTTTGTCCCAATGTGCTGTTGCAAACCGTAGTCTGGCTTTTTTTATGGCGGTTTTGGAGCAGTGGCTTCTTCCTTGCTGAGCGGCCTTTCAGGTTACGCTGATATAGGACTCGTTTTACTATGGATATAGATACTTTTGTACCGGTTTCCTCCAGCATCTTCAAAAATTTATTTGCTGATGTTCTGGGATATATTAGCATTTTTCTCACCAAAGTATGTTCATCTCTAGGAGACAGAACGCATCTCCTTCCTGAGCGGTATGTTGGCTGCGTGGTCCCATGGTGTTTATACTACCATACTATTGTTTGTACAAATGAACGTGGTACCTTCAGGCGTTTGGAAATTGCTCCCAAGGATGAACCAACCTTGTGGAGGTCTACACTTTTTTTCCTGAGGTCTTGGCTGATTTCTTTTGATTTTCCCTTGGTGTCAAGCATCGAGGCACTGATTTTGAAGGTAGGCCTTGAAATTTATCCACAGGTAAACCTCCAATTGAATCAAATTATGTCAATTAGCCTATCAGAAGCTCCTAAAGCCATGACATAATTTTCTGGAATTTTCCAAGCTGTTTAAAGTCACAGTCAACTTAGTGTATGTTAACTTCTGACCCACTGGAATTGTGATACGGTGAATTATAAGTGAAATATTCTGTCTGTAAATAATTGTTGGAAAAATTATGTGTCATGCACAAAGTAGATGTCCTAACCGACTTGCCAAAACGATAGTTTGTTAACAAGAAATGTGTGGAGTGGTTGAAAAATTTGTTTTAATGACTCCAACCTAAAGTGTATGTAAACCTCTGACTTCAACTGTATATACTGTATTCTATACCATCTACTGCATCTTGCCTATGCCGCACGGCCATCGCTCATCAATATATTTACATGTACATATTCTTATTCATCCATTATTCATTCATTTACATTTACATTTGTGTGTATAAGGTAGTTGTTGTAAATTTGTTAAATTACTTGTTAAATATTACTGCACAGTCAGAACTAGAAGCACAATTATTTCATTACACTCGCATTAACATCTGCTAACCATCTGTATGTGACCAATAAAATTTGATTTGATTTGATATTAACTAAACTCCTCAAATGGTCTGTCCTTGATGACACTTCAGTTACCCAGTGTTATGTCAGGGTAAGGTGTGACACTGCCTGGTGTTATGGGGTTTACATAGTCTTGAAAACTGACCCTATGCAACACAGTGACCAAGGTCTGGTTTCAACGATGGACTATTTTGGCATAGAGGAACTACCTTACTGCCATAACTATCTTCACTGTAAGGTTGTTGTATTTGGTGCATGTGACAAATACAATTTGATTTGACTAGGGTCTACATATCAGGGAAATGGCTCCATCTACAGGGACTCTACTGGGCTTCTAAATACCCCATGTGACATCATCCTCTCAGGCCCTTATACACAGTCTTAGAGTAGGAGTGCTGACCTAGGATCAGGTTCCCCCTGTCCATGCAATCTTGTCCATTATGATCTAAAGCTTACAACTAATCCTAGATCAGCACCCCTACTGAGATGCTTTATGAATATGGGCCCAGCTTGGGCCCTTGTACCAGTCCAGAGACTGACTCTGTTACTCCACAACAAATGCATTAATAGGCTTACATTACTATGTAACGAAATGTTATTTATATAGAACATTTCTTACAAAAATGCAGTTCAAAGTGCTTAAAAACAATGCTTTAAAAATGGAGTGCTTTGCTGTTTAGTGAATATAATCATGCAATGTAAACTCAGAAAGAAAGAAAACGTCCCTTTTTCAGGACCCTGTCTTTCAAAGATAATTCGTAAAAATCAAAATAACTTCACAGATCTTCACTGTAAAGGGTTTAAACACTGTTTCCCATGCCTGTTCAAGGACCTGTTGGATCAGAGGGTGAGGGCTAGGGCCATTCCCCGCAGAAATGTCCGGGAACTTGCAGGTGCCTTGGTGGGAGAGTGGGGTAACATCTCACAGCAAGAACTGGCAAATCTGGTGCAGTCCATGAGGAGGAGATGCACTGCAGTACTTAATGCAGCTGGTGGCCACACCAGATACTGACTGTTACTTTTGGTTTTGACCCCCACTTTGTTCAGGGACACATTATTCAATTTCTGTTAGTCTTGTTCAGTTTATGTCTCAGTTGTTGAATCTTGTTATGTTCATACAAATATTTACACATGTTAAGTTTGCTGAAAATAAACGCAGTTGATAGTGAGAGGACCTTTCTTTTTTTGCTAAGTTTATATCATACATATACAGGTAATTGTAGTTAAACAATATGCAATATTCCTTTAATAGAAGTGATAAGGGTACAATATGACACAATATACTATTCAAAATAATATTTTGGTTATCCAGCAAGAGAGTTCTCTCTTGGTTTATTAACATTCTTGAAAGGCTGTCACCCCTACGGAACCCAGACATTCCGTTTATTCTAGAACGTCTTCTAGAACCACCTCGTTCTGTTCTAGGTCCTCAAACTGAGTCAGGAGTTCCTTGTGGATGATGGGGATGGTTTTGTAGCTGAACAACGGTAGAGGATCGACATTCTCTGGTTGTAGTTTGATCTTCAGGATGTCTTTAACAGGGGGTTCTTCTTCTGATGCTTGGTATTGTTATTCAATTTGGTCATCAGGTCCTGTTGTGACCGGTAGCTGTCGTGGTCGATAAGCAAAGGTCCTGTTACATGATCCTTGGCAGGACCTCAGTTTGATGTCGATGTCCACCTAAGGTACAGAGGCACACAGAATAAACAGAGGCACCCTATTCCCTACATAGTACACTAGTTTTGACGAGGGCCACCTATGCACATCATTTTGGACGCAGCCAGTCGTTAATGTCTGAAACAGAGATGCAGACAATGCATCCAAAATGCCACCCTATTCACTAAATAGTGCACTACTTTTGACCAGGGACCTAAAAACCAGTAGTTTGCTAAACTGAGCAACAGCACTGTAAAAAACAGTGACTAACCCAGGGGATGTGTCTGAAATGCTGATCTGGCCATAGCCTACTGTATTTGTAATTGTTTCTGTAATTGACAGATAGACGGATCACATGATAGCGCACTCGTAATTGGAAAAATGTATGTTTTAAATAGAGGTTGGCAATACCTAGGTTAATAATCTCCCTGCACGTTAATATAAACCAAGGAAGCAGCAGATCAGGAGCAGTGTGTGTGTTTTCAATATGCAGAGGGACAAATTATTTTTTCCTACCCTCTCTCCGATTGTTAAGTATTAGGCACATTGATAGCCTGCTATCAAACATCCGTGCCAGCTGATTTATAATACTGTAGTAGCAGCAGACAGTACAGATGTAGGATCTTAATTTGATCATGCTTTTGTTGCTAAAGTTTGTAATTTCTACTTGAAAATGTCAGACTTGATTTGCCCTGACAAAAAATGTATCAACCCCTACAAAAATGTCCATTAGCTATAATCCACATAATAATTCACATTTCCTGTTGCTTCAAGATTATTTTCCTGCTGTATCAAACCGACTCAAATTAAGATCCTACATCTATCTAAATCAGGGATGTTCAATGTCGTTCTTGGAGGGAAGAATCATCACTAATTCAGACCTGGGACACCAGGTGAGTGCAATTAACAGCTCTGCTCTAAATGGGTGACTATTGGAGCAAAACATGGGCGGAGAAGAGACCGGTGAGCATCAAGCAAACCGAGTGTAATAGCTACCCAAGTGGGCATCGTCCAAAACCCGGGACATGTTTTCACTGAGCCGTAAGCAAGCATGACTAGGTCTTCAGGTGGTATTACATGTTTCATACCCCTTACCCATTTCAGATATAAAGAAAAGACGGAATAAAGAAGATGGTGGGGTAAAGAACACAGGGTTTATTTTAATTTTAGAAGAATGACAGAAAGTGTAGAAAGTGGGGTGTGTCTGAAATGTCTCCCTATTCCCTGTTTTGTGCACTTTTGTTGTAGTGCGCCCCTATTGGCTGTGGTCAGAAGTAGTGCACTATCTAGGGAATATGGTGCAATTTTGAACTGGGACAGACATCAATGTCCACCTGAATTACAGAGAGAGAGGAGAGTAAACAGATACTATTTGACCAAAGCTTACAGTTTAACTCTGAAGTAAACACTAAAAGGCCTTGACTAGTGGGATGAGGTTGGAGAAGATCATGTTAACTCTGAAGTAAACACTAAAAGGTCTTGACTAGTGGGATGAGGTTGGAGAAGATCATGTTAACTCTGAAGTAAACACTAAAAGGTCTTGACTAGTGGGATGAGGTTGGAGAAGATCATGTTAACTCTGAAGTAAACACTAAAAGGCCTTGACAAGTTGGATGAGGTTGGAGAAGATCATGTTAACTCTGAAGTAAACACTAAAAGGTCTTGACTAGTGGGATGAGGTTGGAGAAGATCATGTTAAGTCAAAGTTTGGTGTTGCAAAGTTTTACCCCAGTTTTTTTTTTAAAGAAATGTTTTGTTACATTTTTATTTAACTAGGCAAGTCAGTTAAGAACAAAGTATTTTTTACAATGACTGCCCACCAAAAGGCGCACTGCGGGGACGGGGGCTGGGATTAAAAATAAAATCAAAATATAGGACAAAACACACATCACAACAAGAGAGAAAACACAACACTACATAAAGAGAGACCTAAGACGACAACATAGCATGGCAGCAACACATGAAAACACAGCATGGTAGCAGCACAACATGACAACAGCACAAAACATGGTACAAACATTATTGGGCACAGACAACATCACAAAGGGCCCGAAGGTAGAGACAACAATACATCACGCTAAGAAGCCACAACTGTCAGTAAGAGTGTCCATAACTGAGTCTTTGAATGAAGAGATGGAGATAAAACTGCCCAGTTTGAGTGTTTTTTGCAGCACGTTCCAGTCGCTAGCTGCAGCGAATTGAAAAGAGGAGTGACCCAGGGATGTGTGTGATTTGGGGACCTTGACCAGAATGTGACTGGCAGAACGGGTGTTGTATGTGTTGGATGAGGGCTGCAATAGGTATCATAGATAGGCCTCACTCCACCCTAAGAGGGTTTTATAAATAAGCATCAACCAGTGGGTCTTGCAACGGGTATACAGAGATTACAAATGTACAGAGTAGTATAGAGTGCAGTGATGTGTCCTATAAGGAGCATTGGTGGCAAATCTGATGGCCGCTCGAGAGCACCCTTACCTGCCGATCTATAAATGATGTCTCTGTAATCTAGCATGGGTAGGATGGTCACCTGAATCAGGGTTAGTTTGGATCGAGCCTTGAGGTACTCTCTTGGTGACAGGCAGTGGCTGAGACCTCAGATGCTCTGACTTCATACACTGCAGTCTTTGAGAGAGGTAGTTAGCAAACCAGGCCAAAGACCCCTCAGAGACACCAGTACTCCTTAGCCGGCCCACAAGAATGGAATGGTGTACCGTATCAAAAGCTTTGGCCAAGTCAATAAAAATAGCAGCACAACATTTAATTTAAGGTTGTAGTGACACATCCATAACCTGAGCGAATACCAGATTGCATACCCGAGAGAATACTATAGACATCAAGAAAGCCAGTCAGTTGATTATTGACAAGTTTTCAACACTTTTGATAAACAGGGCAAAATAGAATAAAAAAAATGGCCTATAACAGTTAGGATCAGCTTGATCTCCCTTTTAAATAAAGGATGCACCATGGCTGCCATCCAAGCAATGGGAACCTCCCCAGAGAGGAGACACAGGTTAAAAAGGTCAGAGCAATGGGAACCTCCAGAGAGGAGACACAGGTTAAAAAAGTCAGAGCAATGGGAACCTCCCCAGAGAGGAGAGACAGGTTAAAAAGGTCAGAGCAATGGGAACCTCCCCAGAGAGGAGACACAGGTTAAAAAGGTCAGAGCAATAGGAACCTCCCCAGAGAGAAGACACAGGTTAAAAAGGTCAGAGCAATGGGAACCTCCCCAGAGAGGAGACACGGGTTAAAAAGGTCAGAGCAATGGGAACCTCCCCAAAGAGGAGAGATAGGTTAAAAAGGTCAGAGATCGGCTTGGCGATGATAGGGGCAGCAACCTTAAAGAAGAAAGGGTCTAAACCATCTGACCCAGCTGTTTTTTGGGGGTCAGGTTTAATTAAGGACCTCCTTTAGCACCTCGGACTAAGTGACCGCTTTGCAGGGAGAAAGTTTGTAGCGGGGCAGGGGAAAAGAGGGAGGAGTATCGGGGATAGTCGCATTAGAAGGGGTGGGAGATGAGGAAATGTTGGACAGGGAAGGAGGCATGGCTGAGTCAAATAGGAATCCTGACTTAATGAAGAGGTGATTAAAGAGCTCAGCCATGTGCTCCTTGTCAGTAACAACCACATCATCAACATTAAGAGACATAGCAGCTGTGAGGAGGAGGGTTTATCCTCCAGGTCTAACCGTTTTCCAGAACTTCTTGGGGTTAGACCGGCAGAGAGAGAACTGCTACTTAAAGTAAATCACTTTGGCCATCTGGATAGCCTGACTATCCCAGGCCTCTGCATTTGGGTGGGTAGGGTGAAACTCTCCTGCCATTTTTAGGCTCAAGAGTTTTCACACCTCTCACTTCACACTTCAGTGCTAATTTCCATCAGTTTCTTTCCTAGCAGCTTGGCAGCTCAGTAGCCCCATTTATTAAGCTGTATATAACTAAATTTACCTAGATTATTGTCCTTACATTTTTGGTTTCACAAATAGGTCCAGACTGAACACTGCTCACTCAGTTTTGTGCTGGATGGTATTTCCATGTTCCGCCATGTTTCCTCTGCAGGTCTTGGTCTGTTAGAAGTTCCCTTATTGATAATCCTTGGTAGCAATAGTCCATTCAGGTAATTTTGTCCAAAATCAAGGTTCTAGGTATGGAATTGTAACTTGGAATGAAGTTTTTGATGTTGGGGTTAGTATCCTGCACAAGTCCCTGTGAAAAAAGTTTATCTACGTTTATCCAACTGTAAATCCATCTATTTGCAGAAGAACTCAGGAGCCCATGCTCTCTGTGTCTGCTCACTCGCTCTTATTCTGAAACTCAGAAAGTATCTATTACAATAAATACAAGGGCTGTGTGCCAATAGGCTTGGATATCCACTATCCTCCTCACCTCACTCCTTTCCAAGTATCCTTTGCTTCTCTCCTTTCCTCAGCTCAGCTCATTTCCTCATCTCTTCATAAGCACTGAAAGGAGTTGATGATTGAATGTGATATGATATGATGAAAACCAATGCCTTTATCTGAACTTTCCCAGTCACAGATTGAGCCTTGTCCTGGACACAAAAGGATGCTCAATGGAGAATCTCCATTGAAAGTGTTTAGTCCAGGATTACGCTTAATCTGTGTCCAAGAAACAAACTGGCCCGCAACCAAATCTCATTTAGGTCCCCAAAAAAACATAGGGCTGGCCCTGATGATTGATCTGACTTAGACCTTTAGCACCCATAAAAAGACAAACAAACAAGAAAGTGGTTTGTCTGTACAGCAGCAAAGAGTGCTCTAACAGACCACTGCTACACAAGCAGGAGACCAATCTAATCAACAACACACATTTGAGACGATGCTGAGAGTTGTGGGACATCTGTTGTGTAAGACAATTATTTTGTTACTACATGTACTTAACTTAAGAAACAAATCAAATGTTTAATGTAATGAATGACCTGATCTGTTTCTAGGTCTCTTTATATGCTGTCGGGGAGCTGATGGCTTGACAGAGACACTGGTGGAACTTGGACAGAATACAACCATAAACTGTTCTCTTAACATAGAAAGTGCATACTGGTACATTCAGCACCAACCACAGCCTCCACTGGCCATACTCCACTCTTTCACTAGTAATAGTCCTGCTGCGTTTTATTACAATAAGAATTATAGACAGAAATATTCATTACTAACAGGACATAGATTGTTAATACAGAATGTAACAGTAGATGATTGTGGAGTGTTCTACTGTGCAAAAAAAGAAGAGGGTAGATTGATATTTAGCAATGGTACCAGACTCATGACTGCTGGTAAGTGCACATTTTATTCAATGATGAATTCCTTTCAATATAACATAAATCTTTATTGAAATACATCAAGCGTATGTTGTCCCAACGCTGCGTGTGTGATGCACTGTATACCAACTTAATGTACTTTAATTGTAAAGTGGCATTGTGTGGATATCACTACATGCATATTTAATATAGTGATTTTTCCATGTGCATTATTGCACAGATGTTTATGCTGACTATCCCAATCAGACAAACCAGACATCCAGCTATCCAAACCAGACCTCCAGCTACAGGTCATCATGGGAGAACTGTCTTTTGTTCATTTACAGTGTTCTGAATGTTATTCTGATGGTTATGATCCTGGGTGAGTAAATGGAAATACGAGATTTGAAATATTTTAACATTTTTTGTCATTTACAGAGAATTTACATATTGATTTTGTTTATCAACTTTTCCCATTTTGTTGGTTTATATTTCAGTGCTAATCTTGACCTTGCCATGTCAGAACAGGAACTCAAAACTAACATCAAGACGCCAAATAGACCAGAGGTAAATTACTTTTTGTAAAGATCCTAAACAGTTGCATCTGTCTCAGCTAATTTGGACCAATAATTTAGCTTAAAGCTGCAATATATACTTTTAGGGCTATCCAACTAAATTCACATAGAAATGTGAGTTATAGATCTGTCTGTCAAGTCTAAGAAGCGGTAGATCTGTTCTGTGTGTGCTATTTCTATGCATCCCATTCTTAAGATTTGTTTTTGCGTCTTTTACTTTCCTTTTTGTACACCAGCTTCAAACAGCTGAAAACACAATCTTTTTGGTTATGTAAAATATATTTCACAGCGGTTTAGATGGTACAATCATTCTCTACATTCTCTATGCTTGTTTCGTCACATAAACTGAAATTAGGTGAACTATTAGAATTTTAGCAACCATAGTGCAACTTCAACAGTATAACGTGCTGAAAAGCATACCGATATATCATAACACTGATTGCATGCAAGTTTAAAGTAACAAATGAAATAGTCACTGCATTGTTTATTACATTTACCCCTGAAGTCAGTGACACAGCACCAAGACGATTAAATCCTGAACTTGCATCAATAATTAGTTTTGCAGTATAATGCATGATCCATAAGGGCAAGCTAAGAACATGCTTAGAAATGCTTAGTGTAAAATGATGGTAGTCGTGTGACATTGTTACAGTGATGACTAAAAGTGTCTACTGAATATGCTTTTCACTGCTAGTCAGTAATTATATTGTTTGTTAACGTTCCCCTACTTTGCCATGAGTTATACTTTACTAAAATGCGATGATGTAGTGTGTCCATTTATACATGAAGGGTCAATCCAGTTGTACTGTAACTGTCTTCTATTCAGACATCCCTCAAAACCAACTGTTTAGGAGTGCTGCAAACAAGCAAACTTTATTCAGGGCTTTGAGGCGAGTCTGTGGTCAAAGAACTGCATCAATATTATACAGGTCATTTAATCTGTGCAAATTTGCACTTGTCTTTTTGTCCTTACTTGACAGACAGATCTATAACTCACATTTCTATGTGAATTTTGTTGGATAGCCCTAAAAGTATATATTGCAGCTTTAAGCTAAATTATTGGTCCATCATCACTTACAGTGGTACACTACTACACAATTTGACCGGGTGTGTTTTAACTGGTTGAACAGCACCATCTACTGAAAATAGTAAGCACTGCAGGTGTTCCCACTGCATCCCACTGGTGATCGGTGCCACATTTTTTGGTGAATTGTTCACGTTTTCATAAAAGCATAAAACTTGGTGAGTCTACACTTGTACAGTTTGGGGTCCTGAACATTTTCAGACGTGGAGCCATCACAAAAACTCCTCCTGGCGGTCATGGCCGCCATTTTTCTATTCCGCCATAGCTAGACAATGTATTTTCTTTCATATCTGCCAAACATGATAACCAGGGCTCAACATTATTAGCACTTGTCTGCTTGGACAAGAATAATTTAGAATTAAATCACGCATAAATCACATTATCAAAACAACTCGGCTACTCAGATCAGAATTAAATCAGTTCCCTCTGCATGCAACATGTAACACTGTCCTCCCAATATCTGCAGAATTTATCAGAGTACAAGAGACAATTTATGCTTGATGTGAAAATTGAGCTCCGTACTGCATTGCTGTGTGCATCCGAAGCGTTGTAACAATGCGGAGGGCTCCATATAGCGCTGCATTGACATGATTGGTTCACTGTAAGTGGGGGCGGGAGGTCCTGAAAAACAAAAACTCACTTCCTTCACAACAGATCTTTAAAAAATAATATTTTAATAACAGTAACATGCAAAACAAACATAACAGCCTGAGGGATTCCACAAAGAAATGAGAAAAAAGTAATATAAATATTATCCACATTATATCAAATACAGACATATAGCGAATCAATTTTGACATTTTGTTTTGTATATGTTTTAAAGACTAAATAGTTTTCCAAATCAGATTTAAAAAATAAGAAAAGGGGTCTTTCTGAATTTTGATTTGTGTAACAAAAATGTTCCTAATAAAATAAAGAGATTTATGACATACTCACGTTCAATTGTGGAATCAGTGTTGTAAAATAATATGTCAAACTTAGAAATTGCCATGGTTGTATGCAATTTAAGGCCAAGATATAGTTTTACATCAGTCCAGGACACCTCACTATATAAACAATTTCAGAATAAGTGTTCAATAGATTCCGTTTCTAGTTCACAAAAACGGCATTCACTGGTAACATCAGGTATATACTTAGAAATCAAGCTATTACACAGATAGAATCTATAGATAATCTTAAAGGAGATGTTTACTTTATTGGTCACCATAAATTTGCGTGGAGTAAGCCAAGCACTGCGCCAGTTTACATCAAACGATGAAGCCCAACAAAATATCGCAGAGGGAATAGACTTCCTGTAGAAAATGTCCCTTAATAAACGATTGTTGAATTTCGTATCTAGTAGACCAATGCCATTCACCTGAATATCGGTTACAATTGGAGATATTTCAAAATATGCATTATTCTGAAGTAAAGTTTTTATCCCACTAGGTATAGCTTTAATAACAGTGTCATATTCCTTGCTTGAAACCTCAAAGTTGTATCTTTCCATAAATTCTCTCTGTGTAAATAGATTCCCACTAATATTAACTAACTGGCTGACAAGGACAATGTTTTTCAAGAACCATTTATGGTTAAATAACATCTTGTTTCTATGTACTATTGACCCATTGTTCCATATAAAACCTTTATGAGGTGAAAAGTTGTGTTTATACAACAAAGCCCAGCACATTAAAGCCTGCTTGTGAAAAGCCGCCAGTTTCACAGGATGTTTACCCACAATACATGGACATTGTAGTAAAAAATGAAGCCCTCCAAACTTCTGAAAAACAAAATGAGGTATAATATTCCAGAAACTATGAGGATGTTTTATGTACCTTTTAACCCAGTTGACCTTTGATATCTGATTGAAGAGAGTGAAGTCTAAGACATTTAGACCGCCGTCACAAACCCTGTTGGTGATAACATCTCTTTTTATCTTATGTGGCTTGTTTTTCCATATGAAGTTGTACAATAGCCTATCTAAGGTACAGCACGTGGATTTGGGAATGTCAATAGATTTAAAAAAAAGATAGGATGCACGAGATAGCTTTGGATTAAAGCACCCTTCCTTGAAGACTTAAATCCCTCCCTAACCATGAGGATAATTATTTTTGACAGATTCAGTTACAGGGTTCAAATTAAGATCACCAAATATCTTAAGGTTGTGAATGATCTTTACACAGAGGTAGGTTACACTCTCTTTTTCAGAGATGTTACAATCTGCTGGATTGACAGCTTCTTTCAAAACAAACATCTCACATTTGGAAAGATTTAATGCCAAGATTTTGGAGAACTGCTTCACGATATCCAATGATAATCTAGTTTGAGACACATTTTTCAAAAAAAGTGAAGTGTCATCCGCCTGTTGGGATATCTTGATCTCTCTGGTCTGGAATGTAAATGCCTTCAAATGGACTTTGATGAACTAATGAGCATAAGATTTTAGATACTAACAAAAATAAAAAAGGTGAAATTGGACAACTTTGTCGTATTCCTTTGTAAATGTTAAACCTTGAGGATGTTCGATGACAGAGTTTGATACAGCTATTGCCACCATTATACAGAGTTCTAATAGCATCAACAACAACAAAACGACAATTTCAAATGCTTAAGACAATCAAAGATAAAATTGTGACTTACTATGCTTTCTGAAAATCCCAAAATAGGATAACAGGGAAGTCATCTAATAGATCACAATACTCAACCAAGTCTAACAGCAGCCTCAGATTATTAGATATATGGCACCCTTTCATAAACCCTGATTGACATTCATCAATCAGATCATTCAAGGAAGGCTTTAACCTTTTTGCAAAGATTAAGGCTATAATGTTGTAGTTGTTATTTAGGAATGTGATTGGACACCAATTATCAATATTTAAGAGATCCTTGTGTGGTTCAGGTATAAGAGTAATAACCCCTTGCTTCAGAGAGGCAGGTAGTTCTCCCTTCTTTAGTCTCCTTAAAGGTTTCAAGTAAAAAAAGGTGCTATTTCTTCAGAGGTTTTGTAAAATTCAGAGGTTAATCCATCACAACCTGGAGATTTGTTATTTTTTAACTGAGCAACCCCGTACTGGATGTCTATAATGGATCATTCTTGACAACATGACCGATTGATTTCTTCACTAACCGAATTAACATTCTCTATAGAATCAAGGAGATCCTTATAATCACTCAAATTGTTATCTAAGGAGTAAAGATTCTCATAAAACTTAGTCTGATAACACCTCTCTATCCTCAGTGGTAACCCCATTAATCTTACATTTCCGAAGTATGTCGAGTTCCCCTCTACTCTCTTCCAAATTAAAAAAGTAGCTACTGTTCTTTTTGCCTTTTTCAAGCCATTGTTTTCTGGATCTTATGAAGGCTCCTCTAGCATTTTCCTCATACAATGTGTCTAGTCGATTCTGTAAATCATTCAATTTAGCTTCCTCATTAAGATCAAGATGCTCAATCTCTGTGATGTCGGCAATTGTCTTAGAGAGTTAAACTACCTGGCATCTCCTTCTTAAAGCAAGCTGTTTTCCATAAGTAATACAGGCTGAGCGGATTTTAAATTTCAGCAGTTCCCAATATTTCCCATATTCTGCATTAGATGTAGCTAAACTCCAGTAAACAGAAATTAGATTCTTAATCACATTTTTCATCATGCAATAACAATGAGTTATTTCATTTCCAATAACCACCAGAGTATTTCTTATCATCATTATTGCACATTCTTACAGTCAGCCATATGACTTTATGATCCGTCAGGACTGCAGGCAGTATTTTTACCTCTACAGTGTTGGGCTCAAGACTAGAGGTTATCGCCCACAAGTCAATTCTTGATTGTAGAGAACGATCTCTATTACTCCATGTGTATTGTTACTCTCCAGGTTTTTTAACTCTCCATATGTCAATTAAGTCCAGGCTTTGGCAGAAATTCACCAACTTGTTCACACCAATGTTAGGCCTATGGGACAATCTATCCGTCTCATTAGAATAACCCATTTAAAATCTACAACTAAAATCTGACTGGATGGATATTTTCTCAGAAGACTTAATTTCTTCAATTTCCTCTAGAAGTAAGTTATTTGGAGGAATAGAACAGTATCCATATTAGAGTTCGACCGATTATGATTTGTCAACGCCGATACCGATTATTGGAGGACCAAAAAAGCCAATACCGATTAAGCGGACAATTTTTTTGTTTTTGTTTGTAATAATGACAATTACAACAATACTGAATGAACACTTATTCTAACTTAATATATTACATCAATAAAATCAATTTAGCCTCAAGTAAATAATGACACCTGTTCAATTTGGTTTAAATAATGCAAAAACAATGTGTTGGAGAAGAAAGTAAAAGTGCAATATGTGCTATGCAAGAAAGCTAACGTTTCAGTTCCTTGCTCAGAACATGAGAACATATGGTGGTTCCTTTTAACACGAGTCTTCAATATTCCCAGGTAAGAAGATTTAGGTTGTAGTTATTATAGGAATTATAGGACTATTTCCCCTCTATACCATTTGTATTTCATTAACCTTTGACTATTGGATGTTCTTATAGGCACTTTAGTATTGCCAGTGTAACAGTATAGCTTCCGTCCCTCTAGTTAACTAGCTAGCCATTTCACTTCGGTTACAAAACGCACGAAAGTGCTGTTTGAATGAATGTTTACGCTCCTGCTTCTGCCTACCACCGCTCAGTCAGATACTTGTCTGCTTGTATGCTCAGTCAGATTATATGCAACGCAGGACACGCAAGATAATATCTAGTAATATCATCAACCATGTGTAGTTAAAACCTCTTGGTGTTAGGGGGCAGTATTTTCATTTTTTGGAAAAAAACGTTCCCGTTTTAAACGGGATATTTTGTCAGGAAAAGATGCTAGAATATGCATATAATTGACAGCTTTGGATAGAAAACACTAAAATTTCCAAAACTGTAACGATATTGTCTGTGAGTATAACAGAACTGATGTTGCAGGCGAAAGCCTTAGAAAAATCCAATCCGGAAGTGCCCCAGGTTTTGAAAGCGCTGCGTTCCAATGACTCCCTATATGGCTGTGAATGTACCATCAACGAGCTTACGCTTTCTACGTATTCCCCAAGGTGTCTACAGCATTGTGACATAGTTTTACGCATTTCTGTTGAAGAATAGCCGTATGGGGGCACATTGCGTAAGTGGTCACATGGTGGCCCCGACGGATATATTATCGAATAGATATTAGAAAAACACCTTGAGGATGGATTCTAAACAACGTTTGCCATGTTTCTGTCGATGTTATGGAGCTAATTTAGAATATTTTTCGGCGTTGTGGTGACCGCAATTTCCGGGCGATTTCTCAGCCAAACGTGAAGAACAAACGGAGCCATTTCGCCTACAAAAATAATATTTTGGGAAGAAAATGAACTTTGGCTGTCTACCTGGGGGTCTCGTGAGTGAAAACATCCGAAGTTCATCATAGGTAAACGATTTAATTTGATTGCTTTTCTGATTTCCGTGACAAGTTTGCCTGCTGCTAGCAAGGCATAATGCTATGCTAGGCTATGATAAACTTACAGCCAACGCTAGACAAGCGTTTGTGTAAAGCATATTTTGAAAATCTGAGATGACAGGGTGATTATTAACAAAAGGCTGTGTTCCAATATATTTCACTTGTGATTTTCATGAATAGGAATATTTTCTAGGAAGATTTGTCTGTTGCGTTATGCTAATTAAATGTCAGATGATGATAACGGTCCCATTCATGGGCTGGGCGTCACTACAGGTTAACTAGTGATTATGATTGATTGTTTTTTATAAGATAAGTTTAATGCTAGCTAGCAACTTACCTTGGCTTACTGCATTCACGTAACAGGCAGTCTCTTTGTGGAGTGCAACGAGAGAGAGGCAGGTCGTTATTGCGTTGGACTAGTTAACTGTAAGGTTGCAAGATTGGATGCCCGAGCTGACAAGGTGAAAATCTGTCGTTCTGCCCCTGAACAAGGCAGTTAACCCACCGTTCCTAGGCCGTCATTGAAAATAAGAATGTGTTCTTAACTGACTTGCCTAGTTAAAAGGTTTTTTAATTTTTTTTAATTTTTTTTTTATTTTTTTTTTTTAAATCGGCGCCCAAAAATACAGATTTACAATTGTTATCAAAACTTTAAATCGGCCCTAATTAATCGTCCATTCCAATTAATCGGTCGACCTCTAATTCATATACATTACACGACACAAATAATCTGTCCATGTGGTTGATGACCACTACTAGCCAATGTCCATTGGTGTCCATTTGAGTAAACAAACATTTCCCTTTGAAATTGTGTGCTAAAATTGCAACACCAGCTGAATAATTAGTCCCATGGCCCCCCCAAAAAATGACATTGCCCCAATAATTATAGTCCTCTTTGCATGAATGTGTTTCTTGAACAAATACAAGATCTGCGTTGCAGTCCTTACAAAAACAAACAAAAAATCCTATGCAATCTCAACTCTACCCTTTCTATAAAAAGTTGCTTCATATATGTATTAACAGAAGTCTTAACTTGTAAACAGTAACACCATAATTCAAAAATAGAACGCTCAGTTTGCAGTGGGGAAGGAGCTACCTTGTAAACCCACCGACAGAACAAATCACCCCGGTCGTATTTATTTTCCGTCGGTGAAAAAGGCTCGGATTCCCCTGTAGTATCCACCTGTAGTAGTATCCACCCTTTCCTTGATTTCGGACCTGTTGTACAAGAGGCCACAATTTTGCCTTTGCTGCCTTGTCTGCTGCAGTCAGGTCCTCACCGAATCTAAATTCTCTCTTTCAGAAAGGTGCTTTCCTTTGCTTTCTTCCAAACTGCATCTCTCACTGTGCGAAAAGCAAACGGAATGATGATCGAGCGGCTGACGATGGTATCTTGTTTCTTCCCAATACGATGAGCGACATCCACAGACATATCCATATATCCATCGGGGAAGTCCGGTGCCACACGGTTACAGGTGTATCTTACTAAGCGCTTCACATTCTCAGGTCCTCGGGGACACCGTAAAGCCGTAGCCCCCACCTTCTCCGGTATCGCTCTGCTTCGGATAAGCGCTCTTGCAGGCCTGCGATGGTCTTCTCCTGTACAGTGCATTTCTCAGAAGTAGCAGTGTTTGCAAGTTTAAGCTCTTCGATACTCTTATATGCATGATTCAGAGAGATCTCGAAGTCAACTATTTATGTGTTTTCACGTATAATTTTCTCCAGACCATCGGCTCTTTCGTTTATCTTTGCAGATAGCATCGATTATGTTGACCTGTATGTAGTTCGCGCAAAGACAATTCTTTGTGTCTTTTTGGGTGCAGGACTTTTGACTGCATGTTCAGAATCAACCGAATGTCCAGAATTCGCCATTTCTTCTCCCGAGGAGTCAGATGGCGGTTTTTCTCCAATGTATGAGTGCTCAGCTAGAAACGGCCTACTCCTCCCTTTGCTCTTTCGCACATTTTTTTCTTCCATTTCTCAAAGTTTCAGATCAAATTAGCGGTCAACTAAGCGTTGTTCTCTGTGTTTACTATAAGCCAAGTTCCGTTACATTTAAGTTTGAGAGGGACAAAAAGTTAAGGTTACTCGGAACAAGCTGAAATCTCGTATGCACTCGCCGCCATCTTCCAACCTACCCTTCACAACAGATCGCGGAACAGCACAGAGCTGTTGAGCAGAAGTGCAAGAAGTATGAATGCCCTGACCTCTGCATTACCGTAAATGCTGCACGGCCAATGCAGACATCAGGTTGACAATGCAGCGCCTTTAATTATTGTAAACTCAAAAACAAAAAAAAAGTTCCTGGAGTATCCAGGGGTTCTTCAAATTGAAACTGTGGGGGAACCCCTATAATTTCTTCGAATAACCCCTTTTAATGGATCTTCCAACATTTTGAATACACTTTTAGGTTTCATTTTTGAATAATAATAATACACATAACAATTACACAATATTTTAGTTGTCAGTGTTTATAATGGTTTTAGTGGCAAAGCAGAATTAGAAGATCAAAATATGAGGTTAACTCCCAGCAGAGCCCAAAGTGTAATGGTGCGGCAGGTAGCCTAGTGGTTAGAGCGCTGGGCCAGTACCGAAGACGTGGAAGTCGATCATGGCAGCCCCCGCACCTCTCTGATTCAGAGGGGTTGGGTTAAATGCGGAAGACACATCTTAATTGAATGGATTCATTTTTTAATAGTAATTAAAAAATAATAATAACAGTAACATACAAAACATAACAGCCAGAGGGCTTCCACAAAGAACAACTGATTAGGTATAGGAATGCCTTGCGGGTTGATGTTCTCTGTCTCCGTAGCCAGAATGATTTTGCAGTGCATGGTGATCGAACAGGTTTCCTTTTAAACCATTATCAAAAAAACCACAGTCTAACATACCAATACCACTTGACATAACTTTGTATGCCTCCTCTTCTGTATACCTACAGACACAAAAGTGAGGAGTTCTTTAAATTGTTATGTTAAGTGCCTGCACCTGCTGTCCTTTCAAATTAAAATCCAAACGTTTCAGTTGGGCAGTTAGGTTCCTGCAAGAACCCTCACCTATTTAGGAGGTTCCTCGATTAACCCCACCTACTACATTTATTCGATTAACTTTGAGGATCTTAGAGGAGAACCCTTATTGAAACACTCATTTTAAGAGTGTAGGCCTGCATTGACAGGCACAATCGGGCTTTCAATCATGCAGTCGTGATATGCGTTTTTTTTTTTTTTTTAAATCAAAGCGAGCCTAGTCGTGTGCACATTTGTTGATATTCATTGCTAGTTAGGGAGTTGTTTGCCCAGTTATAGCCCATGCTGGGTCTTCAATCAAAATCCTGGAAAATTCCTGCTGTGTGCCAGTAGGGCGTAGCCAGAGGAGAGAGAGCGAGAGAGAGACATTTGTGCAGCTGGTAAAATAATGATATACAACCGACTAACTAGCCAATTCAAAACATATTGTGTAGTTTGCCTGGTTCTCGCTAGTTAACAATGCATGTATGAATGTCATTGTCATGTCCTAAAATAATTTTCCACTGGCTCTCGCAAATGCCCGGAACGCAGTTGATACTGGTGCACGGTTGACGTTGATGAAACCAATGCTGCATACTCAGGTTATAAAAACATCTCTCAATCGCTAAAAAAAAAAAAAAATGGTTACGATTCTCTATTCAATACTGGACATGTAATTCTGACAGTTTTTAAAATATTCTTAGAATAGCCTAATTGACAAGTAACTCCTATGCTGTCAACTCCCCTGAACACTGAATATTTTAACCTTACAAATAGATGAACATCTTATCTGGTTATCTTGCCCAGCTTGAACAGAGGTTATCCAAAACTGTGGATTGTTTGAATGTATTTTCCTCTGTATCTGGTTTGACTTTAAACGTTTTTTAAAAAGTGTGATTTGTTTGCATTAAAGGCTATATGTAATGATTGTTTATTTCCGTTATTCCCATACAAATTTTAATACATACCTGGGAATTAAGATATGTAAAAACCAAACAGAAAGGGCGCATTGAATTTTAATCCCACCACTGATAATGTTAGAGGTTTGTTGCTTGGTTGTTAATTAAGGGAGATGTCTTTAAACGGTTGTGTATTGCTGTCAAAAAAATTGAAGGATTATCGAGACTACTATATACTGCAATGGCATTGGATGTTCCCAAAGCAACGATTAAACAAGTCGACTGGCTGGTTTAAATGGCTGGTTTAAATGTGCTTGATTTTGGTACATCCTATTATCTTTAAGACTAGAAGGATCAAGAATTGCCTCCAATTTAAGGATAGGATTTGAAATATATTCCAAATCTTGTTTTTACAAAGGTTGGTGGCATTGAATTTCTCCTAAAATGTAACAGAGCTAAATATAATACCCCTTAAATTAAATGGCGAAGTAGTACGCCATCGTTGTTGATGCAATAGCTCCATGCCTTATAATACGTATACAGGGATATTTCATTCTTCAGAGGAATTTGGAATTCAGTTTCAGCGTCCTATTAAATGGTTTATGCGTTAAGGATAAAAAGTGCACTAATAATTTTATTAGGAAGATGAGTACCGAGCCTTCTTTTCCTCCTGCAAAACTATACTGGAATTATAGAATTGGGAGTGCGGTATGGAATTTAAGGAGAACATAGTGTCAATAACGAAGTCCGTGAAGTGTCTTTAAAAAATATAAATGTAATATATCCAGTAAACTAGGTACTGACAATTTAAAATTGATATCGATGAAGTATGTTCTGTCAAATTGAGAATGAAACTACAAGTGGTGTTCTTTGAATGTATTTGCAGTAAGATCTTTTGGATGGATGTACATGTATTTATTAGATCAACTGGTGCTAGGGTTCGTCTTGATGGTAAAGGTGTTTTACTTTTGTTTCATGATTTATATCAGATTAAAGAATATACAATGAATCTGCATGTGTCACGTATTGACGCTGGAGAGACGAAGCAGGTAGGGAAGAGCGGGAGCAGACGTGACAGCATGGTAAATATTATTTACAGTACATACATGCAAGTGGGCAAAAAATCCAACATTATTTTTTTAAATGATTGAACTCGAATTTTATTTTGAAGTGGTGCATAATCTGAAAAACTGTAAAGCAAAACGAACCCTAATTGCCTGTGAAACCTTGTACATTTTTGTTTACTTATGTATACCCCATAATCCATAGTTTCGGTGTTATTTGGTAGATTTTTTTGTAAGATGTTTGTATATTGTGATATAAGTGTTGTTAATAATAAAACACACATATATATATATTTATATATAGTGTATATATACTTTCTTAAATACCTCCCCACCTTAGCCATTTGATCCCTGGTTCATTGAGTGAGAGAATTATTTTATAAAGACAATGTTTTTGCTTGTAATTATGTTGCAGGGATGCAAACCATCCTCCTGGTGATTCCAGGAGAGCTACTGGATGTACAGGCTTTTGCTCCAGCCCTGCTGGAACACACCACATTGTAAAACAGCTGCTCAACAGGACCTTGATAAGCTGGTGTGTTCCAGCAGGGTTGGATCAAAAGACTACACACCCAGAAGCTCTCCAGATGGAGGTTGACGGACCACATGTGTTTTACACAGTAGCCCATCAGTGTAGTATTTTACTTTGTGGGGGGTTAAGTGCCTTGCTCAAAGCCACAACAGCAGGAGATACTATATAATACATGGGATCAGAGACCAGCAGCCTTCCATTGTCAATACCAGTGAAAATAATGAATGCTATTTTGTGAAGTGGTTCCATGCATCATACAACACAGTTTTCAGTCACCTTTTTGGCCCATGGCTTTTACAGACCTTTTTGGCCCATGGCTTTACAGACCTTTTTGGCCCATGGCTTTACAGACCTTTTTGGCCCATGGCTTTACAGACCTTTTTGGCCCATGGCTTTACAGACCTTTTTGGCCCATGGCTTTACAGACCTTTTTGGCCCATGGCTTTACAGACCTTTTTTGGGGGGGGGGGGGGGACAAGTGACTTGCTCCTCCATATATTTATATATTCTTAAGTCCATTCCTTTACTTAGATGTGTGTGTATATGTTGTCAAATTGTTAGGTATTACTGCACTGTCGGGGGCTAGAAACACACGCATTTGCTACATCCGCAATAACATCTGCTAAACACGTGTATGTGACCGATACAATTTGATTTGATATGATTTGAGCCTTCAAACAAGTAAAAAATGGTTACTATCAAGCCCTGATAACACAAAGGGTGATTGATGTCTACCTTCGGCCACTTCAGTGATTCTAAAATTACTAGATGAAAGCTTTGAAAAACGTGGAGGGGAAATATATTTGTGTTGTAATTAATCATTGGACAGTAACGAAAATGTGTGTTATTAATGATTAAATCCATAATTTCATGAAAAATCTGTCTACCGAACAAATGTAACTGTTCTTATGTATGTAAGAAGTGTTTTGTAAAGACGGTCCGTTCCTGTTATCTCAATGTTGATAGGCCTGTATTAGTGGTGCGCGGGTCAGTTGTTTGTTCACACGCAATTTAAAAACCCATTGGCAACCGCCGGACTATATGTGATAAAGTGAAAATATGAGGTCCTCACCCAACCCAAACCCGCTAATATAGAAAATGCGTGCACGCTACAGTCAGAGACCGCAGAACGATTTTTTGACAGGTGTTGCAGAATTTGGTTTATTGTTGCCTGATTTTATATGTTTCTGCTCATCATTTCCGACATTTTGGTAGGCTATTTGTTAGTCAACTTGTCTGTAATTAGATACTTGCAGCTTCTCTTCTGTCATTCTCCACTCCTGTTCCCCAGTCCAAATGTAGCCTGTGTGTGTAGGCCTATAATTCTACTGCAAGAAATGCTTCACTCTGCATTAGGAGTTAATAATACAGCTGTGTGAGGTTATAGACGGTAAATGTCCAGATATCAGTTTCCATTTAACCCATCTGAACAGTAGGCTACAGTTCCCTTGATGTGCCATAGGCTTATTTGAAATCCCTGTGTTGTGACTGTGGAATTTGTATAGCACCTCACAATCATCACACATAACATAGCCAGCACTGATAGCATCCTCTTTAGCCACTATCAAATCTTCCATCTCTACTATTTTTATTCTCAACTGTCCATTTCGCAGCTTTTCTGTTATTGAATTAAACATGGCCCTTTTTGCCTTATTCGATCAACAACTGTTTGTGTCCTTTGCAAAAGCATTAGGCATGTATGTTATGTGGCATGCTTGGCACACATAGTTATTTTAGCCTTGGACTTCGCACTAATGCCAGGTAGCCTTAAAACCTCATTGAGTATATTCAAAGAAACATAATAAAAACATCCCTATCAGAATCCCTAAATTTAAGCTACAGATAAAATAAATACACGCGTGGGCTGTGTCGCAATCGACCACTCCGCCTATGTCGCCCTTCCGCAGCTGAGGTGGAAAGTGGCAGAGCTATAAGCTGTTTGTCAGACCATGAGACATCGCGAAAATCGGTCATCTCACCAAAGCTTCTGTATGCATCCGAACGGTTTGACCTACAAACTAATATGATCACTGTATAGAAAGGGGAGACTCATGAACACTATGGAGTTCTTCGTTTTGTCATGGGACTGGTCTAAAGGTAACCCAGGGAAGTATGGAGGTAGTTTTGTTCCAACAGAAATAAGGGGTTAAATATGTGTAAAAATATATAGCGAGATATATTTCCTGAGCTTTCTTATATCTCTTAGATATAGGACAGTGTCACGCCCTGACCATAGAGAGCTGTTTATTCTCTGTTGGTTGGGGCGTGATAGTGACTAGGGTGGGTCATCTAGGTGATTAGTAATTTATGTTGGCCTGGTATGGTTCGCAATCAGAGACAGCTGTTTATCGTTGTCTCTGATTGGGGATCATATTTAGATAGTCATTTCCCCATTGTGCTTTGTGGGATCTTGACTATGGATAGTTTCCTGTTAGCACTATTATTTAGCTTCACGTTTGGTTTGGTATTTTGTTCTTTTTGTTCGGTGTACATTTAATAAAGGAAAATGTACGCCTACCACGTTGCACCTTGGTCCACTCATTCAAACAATCGTGACAGACAAACACTTCAAAAACGTATTCCTTATGCTTTATTTTTTGACTGTCTTTTTTTGTAGCCCTTTATCAATGCGTTTCTATGGGCTATATAGCAGTAAAGGCCAGATGGAATATATTTTTTATACCTAAAGGGGTCCTACAATTCAAAATCAAATAGCTAAATGATCCATGGTATGACCTTAAAACAATTCCAAATGTCAGACTTTTAAAAATTAAATAATTAAAAAAAACTGAAATGTAGCCTGTAGATAGAACAATATTTGTGATTTTTTTAAAGGTATTTTTTCTTTTTTACTAAACCCTCCCATCACCCACTCATGTTTCATCCAGACAATATTTAATGACCTTAAACTCACCTGTAATGGCTGTTTGAAGAAGAGGAGTGTCTGATGCAGACACACAAAACAGAAAATAACTACCCACAAAACACAGGTGGGAAAAGGCTACCTAAGTATGGTTCTCAATCAGAAACAACGATAAACAGCTGCCTCTGATTGAGAATCACACCCAGCCAAACACACAGAAATAGAAAACATAGAATGCCCACCCCAACACACGCCCTGACCAAACCAAAATAGAGACATAAAAAGGATCTCTAATTTTAGGGCGTGACACCACCCTTCCTAAGGATATAAATGCAGCGACTGCAGGTTATGAGTCTACCTACGCATCGCTAAACTGGACTGCAAGCGGACTGCTGTACGTCTGTTACCTGCATTACCTTCAGTTACCACAGTTACAAGTAATACCATGCAGACCTTATCTTTTGGCTAGTTTACATCTTAGAAACAAAGAGTAGGTCTGTATTGTTTTTGTTGCTTTACAAAGTCATTTTAATGCACAGTAAATGAACAGTTTCTTAGGTTAGGATTGGTTGCTCAGCCTCCTTTTCATGTTCAGCCAGGCCACTGTGTTTATAACCCTGCTAGTCTCGTTCCCAACCATAACATGCTCTATCACGACTCCACAGGTGCTGGTTGCCGGTTTGTGTGATCCTGTTGATTGGACCCCAAGGTATTCATTTCAAATAGTCATTTAGTATTGTAGTGTCAAATGGATTAATTGGAGGCACATTTTTATGTCTCTGTTTTTATGTCTCTGTTCCAAAGTCTCTTCGCAGGTCAAAGTTGAAGGCTTCAAGGGAGATAATGTTATCTTGCCTTGCACATACATTGAGAAGAAGGAGCATAAAAATGTCACCATTTTTTGGCAAACCGCAGATGATGCGACTGTCTACAGTATTATTGATGGAAAAGCAGATTTGACCAAGCAAGACTCTCAGTTCATCAACAGAACCAGTATGTTCTCTGATGAGTGGACAAATGGCAACTTCTCTCTCCTACTGATTGATCTCAATAGCACAGATAGTGGGAGTTATTCATGTTTCATACCAACAGAGGACATTCTTCGTCAAGTGGAACTTTCTGTTCAAGGTTTGTTTACAACCAAGTGTAACAGCCTATTTTATCTATACAGTATTGGAATTTCCCTTAACAGTTTTAAGAAGTTGATGATACAGTATGATAACACTATGAAAAAATGTCCCTCGGTATTATACAGAGAAACCAACTCCTGAGCCTAAACCAACTCCTGAGCCTAAACCAACTCCTGAGCCTAAACCAACAAATAGCAGCAGTGTGAGCCTCAGAGGACAGAACCTCAGCCCCTTCCTGTTTCTCCTCCTCAGTCAAATGGTCTACCTTCTTTGACTCACAGCATATAAATTGGTCATTGTGCCATTTTATGTGGCTTTGTTTTGCAACTTCTCTGTGTTCAATTGTCTGAAATATATTTTCTCGCTATATGTATGAAATATGAAACGGAAAATATAGGCTACCACTTGCTAGAACTTTTTATAGATGTGATGAGTAAATGCATCACACTTTTTTAAACGTGGGTAATCTGTGAAATCAAAATAGGAAATACATTTGAAATAGGGTTGAAGTAAGATTGTGTAGTGTGTCACTCCTATCAATGAAGCTTCAATTACAAGGCTATTAAAGTTATATACAGCCAATTGACTGTCATTTTGGTGAGAACTTGAGATTGAACATATTTGTGTGTTTTTTGTTGTTTCAATTAGCTTTTTCTTTTACTAAGACATTTTCTTTAACTTAAAGTAAACGTTCACTTCCTCAATACTCTTGAATAAAGTCCGTTTGCAAAAAGGAATAGCAACAATGGTTTGATCATGTGGTTGCACATGTCTCAAGGTCTCATCACTCACTGCTCACCGGTGGTGCCTGTCCATTCTGTAAGACCATTATTATGAATTCGCTTATTCATTTTACATTCATTTTACAATGAATGAAGTAAGTCTGTCTTCTGTTCTAAAATGTATTTAGAAGGACTGAGAAGCTCAGCTCTGGTGACTGTTCAAAAGGACATTCTACTTCCAAATGAATGAAAATAAAATTATACTGACACCATCTGAAATATAATTTCCACCTCCAGAAATGAGCCCAACAAACGTATTGGTAAAATTTTTGTTGAAATGATTTTAACATATTGGACCATGCATATAGCCTATGCATGGTCCATATTATCAGGTATCATATTCACAATAAGTAATATCATCTGTAGCCCAACTGATGCAGCAGAGTGGTGATAAATAAATAGGTAAAGCATTGGGTTGCCTGTCTGCATTTAACCTATTGGGCTAATCATTAGCTCGATCCCAAATGTGAACTTTTAACCATTTAGAATCCTATTGATGTATTTTATGTCCACAAAACGTTCATAAGCACAGTGAATTGAATGTATATATAAGATTCTCTGGTCTCATGAAACCAAGATTGAGCCTGAATGCCAAGTGTCACGTCTGGTGGAAACTTGGCATCATCCCTACAGTGAAGAATGCCAGAAGAACTATGCATTTCCTCCAACCTCTGAACCACCTGAATGGGTAGATGGGCCAGAGGTCAGTGTCCGTTGTGGGAATATGAATATACACTGAGTGTACAAAACATTATGAACACCTGCTCTTTCTATGACAGACTGACCAGGTGAATCCACGTGAAAGCTATGATCTCTTATCAATGTAACTTGTTAAACCCACTTCAGTCGGTGTAGATGAAGGGGAGTTGACAGGTTAAAGACAGATTTTTAAGCCTTGAGAAAATTGAGACATGAATTGTGTACGTGTTCTTTCAGAGGGTGAATGGGCAAGACAAAAGATTTAAGTGCCTTTGAATGGGGTATGGTAGTAGGTGACAGGCACACCGGTTTGTGTCAAGAACTGCGACATTGCTGGGTTTTTCATGCTCAACTAATCAAATCGATTGATTTATAAAGCCCTTCTTACATCAGCTGATATCAAAAAGTGCTGTACAGAAACCCAGCCTAAAACCCCAAACAGCAATGCAGATGTAGAAGCACGGTGGCTAGGAAAAACTCCCTAGAAAGGCGAGAACCTGGGAAGAAACCTAGAGAGGAACCAGGCTATGAGGGGTGGCGATAAATGACCAGCAGGGTCAAATGACAATAATCACAGTGGTTGTCGAGGGTGCAACAGGTCAGGAGTGAATGTCCTCAGGAGTGAATGTCAGTTGGCTTTTCATAGCCGATCATTCAGAGTATCTCTATCGCTCCTGCTGTCTCTAGAGAGTCGAAAACAGCAGGTCTGGGACAGGTAGCACATCCGGTGAACAGGTCAGGGTTCCATAGCCGCAGGCAGAATAGTTGAAACTGGAGCAGCAGCACGACCAGGTGGACTGGGGACAGCAAGGAGTCATCAGGCCAGGTAGTCCTGAGGCATGGTCCTAGGGCTCAGGTCCTCCGAGAGAGAGAAAGAAAGAAAGAAAGAGAGAAAAAGAGAGAGAGAATTATAGAGAGCATACTTAAGAACCTCTTTGGGCGGAGATCCCGCTAACGGGATCGATATGACAACAGCCAGTGAAAGTGCAGGGCGCCAAATTCAAAACAACATAATTAAAATTCCTCAAACATACAAGTATTTTACACCATTTTAAAAATACACTTCATGTTAATCCCACCAGTGTCCGATTTAAAAAAGGCTTTACAGCGAAAGCAAACCAAACAATTATGTTAGGTCAGAGCCAAGTCACAGAAAAACACAGCCATTTTTCCAGCCAAAGAGAGGAGTCACAAAAAGCAGAAATAGAGATAAATTAATCACTATCCTTTGATGATCTTCATCAGATAACACTCATAGGACTTCATGTTACACAATACATATTTTGTTGTGTATTTTGTTCGATAAAGTTCATATTTATATCAAAAAATCTCAGTTTACATTGGCGTGTTACGTTCAGTAGTTCCAAAACATCCGGTGATTTTGCATAGAGCCACATCAATTTACAGAAATACTCATAATAAACATTGATAAAAGATGCAACTATTATGCACGGAATTATAGATACACTTCTCCTCTTTAATGCAACCGCTTTGTCAGATTTCAAAATAACTTTACGGAAAAAGCACACCATGCTATAATCTGAGTACGGAGCTCAGAGACCAAAACAACCCAAACAGATATCCGCCATGTTGTGTAGTCAACAGAAGTCAGAAATAGCATTATAAATATTCACTTACCTTTGATGATCTTCATCAGAATGCACTCCCAAGAGTCCCAGTTCCACAATAATTGTTTGTTTTGTTCGATAATGTCCATCATTTATGTCCAAATACCTCCTTTTTGTTTGCGCGTTTAGCCCAGTAATCCAAATTCACGACGCGCGATCACTAGGAGCAGACGAAAAGTCAAAAGGTTCCATTACAGTCCGTAGAAACATGTCAAACGATGTATAGAATCAATCTTTAGGATGTTTTTAACGTAAATCTTCAATAATGTTCCAACCGGAGAATTCCTTTGTCTGTAGAAATGCAATGGAACTCAAGCTAACTCTCACATGAACACGCGTGTCCAGCTAGTGGCTCTCTGGCAGACCTCTGACTCATTCCCCTCTCATTCGCCCCCCACTTCACAGTAGTAGCATCAAACAAGGTTCTAAAGACTGTTGACATCTAGTGGAAGCCATAGGAAGTGCAATTTGACCCCATTCGGCCAAGAGTTGAAAAACTACAAACCTCAGATGTCCCACTTCCTGGTTGGATTTTTTCTCAGGTTTTTGCCTGCCATATGAGTTCTGTTATACTCACAGACATAATTCAAACAGTTTTAGAAACTTCCGAGTGTTTTCTATAAAATATACTAATAATATGCATATATTAGCAACTGGACCTGAGTAGCAGACAGTTTACTCTGGGCACCTTATTCATCCAAGCTACTCAATACTGCCCCCAGCCCAAAGAAGTTAAATTCACACAGGACACCGGATAAGACAGGAGAAATACTCCAGATATAACAGACTGACCCTAGCCCCCCAACACACTAACTATTGCAGCATAAATACTGGAGGCTGAGACAGGAGGGGTCAGGAGACACTGTGGCCCCGTCCGACGATACCCCCGGACAAGGCCAAACAGGCAGGATATAACCCCACCCACTTTGCCTGAGACAAGGCCAAGTATAGCCCACAAAGATCTCCCCCACGACACAACCCATGGGTGGGCGCCAACCCGGACAGGAAGATCAATGACTCAACCCACTCAAGTGACGCATCCCTCCTAGAGACAGCATGGAAGAGCACCAGTTAGCCAGTGACTCAGCCCCTGTAATAGGGTTAGAAGCAGAGAATCCCAGTGGAGCGAGTTTCTCATGTGTATCAAGAATGGTTCACCACCCAAAGGACATCCCGCCAACTTGACACAACTGTGAGAAGCATTGGAGTCAATATGATTAGAACGTGCATCGAAGATGTAATTTCCATAGCAACGATTAAAACATTCCCAAACCAGAAACCGGGGATTGATGGCAGCATTCACGTGAAACTGAAAGCGCGAACCATTGCTTTTAACCAGGGCAAGGTGACCGGAAACATGACCGAATACAAACAGTGTAGCTATTCCCTTCGCAAGGCAATCAAACAAGCTAAGCATCAGTATAGAGACAAAGTAGAGTCGCAATTCAACGGCTCAGGCACAAGAGGTATGTGGCAGGGTCTACAGTCAATCACGAATTACAAAAAGAAAACCCGTCACGGACCAGGATGTCTTGCTCCCAGGCAGACTAAATCACTTTTTTGCCCGCTTTGAGGACAATACAGTGCCACTGACACAGCCCGCAACTAAAACATGCAGACTCTCCTTCACTGCAGCAGACGTGAGGAAAACATTTAAACGTGTTAACCCTCGCAAGGCTGCAGGCCCAGACAGCATCCCCAGCCGCGTCCTCAGAGCATGAGCAAATCAGCTGGCTGGTGTGTTTACGGACATATTCAATCAATCCTTATCTTAGTCTGCTGTTCCCACATGCTTCAAGAGGGCCACCATTGTTCCTGTTCCCAAGAAAGCTAAGGTAACTGAGCTAAACGACTACCGCCCCGTAGCACTCACTTCCGTCATCATGAAGTGCTATAAGAGACTAGTCAAGGACCATATCACCTCCACCCTACATGACACCCTAGACCCACTCCAATTTGCTTACCGCCCAAATAGGTCCACAGACGATGCAATCTCAACCACACTGCACACTGCCCTAACCCATCTGGACAAGAGGAATACCTACGTGAGAATGCTGTTCATCGACTACAGCTCAGCATTTAACACCATAGTACCCTCCAAACTTGTCGTCAAGCTCGAGATCCCTGGGTCTCGATCCCGCCCGGTGCAACTGGGTACTGGACTTCCTGACGGGCCGCCCCCAGGTGGTGAGGGTAGGTAACAACATCTCCACCTCGCTGATCGTCAACACTGGGGCCCCACAAGGGTGCGTTCTGAGCCTTCTCCTGTACTCCCTGTTCACCCACGACTGCATGGCCATGCACGCCTCCAACTCAATCATCAAGTTTGCGGACGACACTACAGTGGTAGGCTTGATTACCAACAACGACGAGACGGCCTACAGGGAGGAGGTGAGGGCCCTCGGAGTGTGGTGTCAGGAAAATAACCTCACACTCATCGTCAACAAAACAAAGCAGATGATTGTGGACTTCAGGAAACAGCAGAGGGAGCACCCCCCTATCCACATCAATGGGACAGTAGTGGAGAGGGTAGTAAGTTTTAAGTTCCTCGGCGTACACATCACAGACAAACTGAATTGGTCCACCCACACAAACAGCATCGTGAAGAAGGCGCAGCAGCGCCTCTTCAACCTCAGGAGGCTGAAGAAATTCGGCTTGTCACCAAAAGCACTCACAAACTTCTACAGATGCACAATCGAGAGCATCCTGTTGGGCTGTATCACCGCCTGGTACGGCAACTGCTCCGCCCACAACCGTAAGGCTCTCCAGAGGGTAGTGAGGTCTGCACAACGCATCACCGGGGGCAAACTACCTGCCCTCCAGGACACCTACACCACCCGATGTCACAGGAAGGCCATAAAGATCATCAAGGACAACAACCACCCGAGCCACTGCCTGTTCACCCCGCTATCATCCAGAAGGCGAGGTCAGTACAGGTGCATCAAAGCAGGGACCGAGAAACTGAAAAACAGCTTCTATCTCAAGGCCATCAGACTGTTAAACAGCCACCACTAACATTGAGTGGCTGCTGCCAACACACTGACTCAACTCCAGCCACTTTAATAATGGGAATTGATGGGAATTGATGTAAAATATATCACTAGTCACTTTAAACAATGCTACTTAATATAATGTTTACATACCCTACATTATTAATCTCATATGGGTATGTATATACTGTACTCTATATCATCTACTGCATCTTTATGTAATACATGTATCACTATCCACTTTAAACTATGCCACTTTGTTTACATACCCTACATTACTCATCTCATATGTATATACTGTACTCGATACCATCTACTGCATCTTGTCTATGCCGTTCTGTACCATCACTCATTCATATATTTATGTACATATTCTTTGTCCCTTTACACTTGTGTGTATAAGGTAGTAGTTTTGGAATTGTTAGGTTAGATTACTCGTTGGTTATTACTGCATTGTCGGAACTAGAAGCACAAGCATTTCGCTACACTCGAATGAACATCTGCTAACCATGTGTATGTGACAAATACAATTGATTTGATTTGATGAGCCAGCATCCCTGTGGAATGCTTAAGACACATTGTAGAGTCCATGCCCCAACGAATTGAGGCTGTTCTGAGGGCAAAAGGGGATGGAACTCAATATTTGGTCTTTATGACAGAGGTTTTCACTCATATCCACATAGTTTTTCAGTATGACGTGATACAGTTGGTACCTACACCAATTACGTTGACATCAAGGTTATTATTGTTTTGTGACTTAAAATATTAGTTATTATTTATGTTATCTTTATTTTGATTAAATTCAGATTAATTTGTTTGTTTTCAGACTCGATTCACTAGTTTGTATTTAGTTTGATAAAAACATTTATATTTCGTTTTTATACTATTTAGTTTCAGTGTGAGTGTTGAGGACAGAAAGTAGGCTATTTGTGGGAGGCTTGGAGACCTTTATGCGTTGTAGGCTTATAGTTTTTTTGCGGGGGTGTCACTTCTTGCCACTGGGGGGCAGTACTACATAAGGTGATGGACCAGGACCATATACTTGGATAGACATAACATCTCTGTATCTATGTAATGATGGTGTCTGTGAGAGCATGGGTAGTGCCATTGAGGACATCGCCACCTTGAAATTGTAAATTTTCTCCTTCAGAAGTAAAATCTATTGGCTGATCCCTCCTGATGACCTGGCTGTCACGACTCCAACCGAGTCATCAGGTCATGCCAACTGTGCCACCAGAAGGGATCAGCCAATGAAGTTGGAAGTCGACTCAATCAAAATGGTTAGTCCACAATGGCGCTGCCCATGCTAACAAAAGCTTTTGGCCACTAGAGGAACCCATACAACTCCTTCGACAGAACAGAGGTTTGGTTAGGTTCAAATTATAAATCAATATTAAAGGTGCACTATGCAGAAATCGCTCCGCCATTTCCTGGTTGCTAAAATTCGAGTAGTTCGCCTAATTTCAGTTTATGTGACGAAACAAGCATAGAGAATGTAGAGAATCATTGTACCATCTAAACCGCTGTGAAATATATTTTCTATAACCAAAAAGATTGTATTTTCAGCTGTTTGAAGCTGGTGTACAAAACAGAAAGTAAAAGACAAAAAAACTAAATGAATTACTCAGGATTGGTGGGTCCCCAGCGGGACAGTTGAGCTAACGTAGGCTAATGGGATTAGCATGAGGTTGTAAGTAACAAGAACATTTCCCAGGACAGACATATATGATATTGGCAGAAAGCTTAAATTCTTGTTAATCTAAATGCACTGTCCAATTTACAGTAGCTATTACAGTGAAAGAACACCATGCAATTGAGGAGAGTGCATGGTTTTGAACATGAAAAGTTATAAACAAATTAGGCCCATTTGGGCAGTCTTGATTTAAAAAAAAAATGGAACCGAAATGCAATGGTTCATTGGATCAGTCTGAGAATCTAAATTGCACCTGGGTTGAAATAATAAATGATGGCCTTTCTCTTGCATTTCAAAGTTGATGGTACAAAAACAAAATACAAAAAAAGGTTGTTTTTTTCTTTGTATTATCTTTTACCAGATCTAATGTGTTATATTCTCCTATGTTTCATATTTCCACAAACTTCAAAGTGTTTCCTTTCAAATGGTACCAAGAATATGCATATCCTTGCTTCAGGGCCTGAGCTACAGGCAGTTAGATATGGGTATGTCATTTTAGGCTACTTTTTTTTTTTTTAAGGGGCCAATCCTTAAGAGGATCATTGTACGAGATCTTCAGTTTCTTGGCAATTTCTCGCATGGAATAGCCTTCATTTCTCAGAACAAGAATAGACTGACGAGTTTCAGAAGAAAGTGCTTTGTTTGATAGTTTTTTTATTTCTCTCATCAATTTACACACAATACCCCTTAATGACAAAGAAAAAAAAGCTTTTTAGAAATTGTAGCAAATCTATTTAAAAACAATTATAACTGAAATTCCACTTACAGAAGTAATCAGACCTTTTATTCAGTACTTTGTTGAAGCACCTTTGACAGCGATTACAGCCTTGGGTTTTCTTGGGTATGAAGCTACAAGCTTGGCACACCTGTATTGGGGAGTTTCTCCCATTCTTCTCTGCAGATCATCTCAAGCTCTGTCAGGTTAGATGGGGAGTGTCGCTGCACAGCTATTTTCAGGTCTCTCCAGAGGTGTTCGATCGGGTTCAAGTCTGGGCTCTTGCTGGGCCAATCAAAGACATTCAGACACTTAAAAAAAAAACATTTATTTAACTGTTATTTAACTAGGCAAGTCAGTTAAGTACAAATTCTTATTTTACAATGGCGGCATACCCTGGCCAAACCCTCCCCTAACCCGGACGACGCTGTGCCAATTGTGTGCCGCACTACAGGGCTCCCAAACACGGGCCGGTTGTGATACAGTCTGGGATCGAACCAGGGTCTGTAGTGACATTCTAGCACTGAGATGCAGTGCCTTAGACCACTGCGGCACTCAGGAGGCCAACTTGTCCCGAAACCACTTCTGCATTGTCTTGGCTGTGTGCTTAGGGTCGTTGTCCTGTTGGAAGGTAAACCTTTGCCCCAGTCTGAGGTCCTGAGCGCTCTAGAGCAGGTTTTCATCAAGGATCTCTCTGTACTTTGCTCTATTCATCTTTCATTCGATCCTGACTAGTCTCCCAGTCCCTGCCGCTGAAAAACATCCCCACAGCATGATGCTGCCACCACCATGCTTCACCATAGAGATGGTACCACGCTTCCTCCAGACGTGATGCTTGTCATTCAGGCCAAAGAGTTCAATCTTGGTTTCATCAGACCAGAGAGTCTTGTTTCTCATGGTCTGAGTCCTTTAGGTGCCTTTTGACTGACTCCAAGCGGGCTGTCATGTGCCTTTTACTGAGGAGTGGCTTCCATCTGGCCACTCTACCATAAAGGGTTGATTGGTGGAGTGCTGCAGAGATGATTGTCCTTCCGGAAGGTTCATCTATCTCCACAGAGGAACTCTGGGGCTCTATCAGAGTGACCATCGGGTTCTTGGTCACCTCCCTGAACAAGGCCCTTCTCCCCCGATTGCTCAGTTTGGTTGGGCGGCCAGCTCTAGGAGGAGTCTTGGTGGTTTCAAACTTCTTCCATTTAAGAATGACAGAGGCAACTGTGTTCTTGGGAACCTTCAATGCTGCAGAAGTGTTTTGGTACCCTTCCCCAGATTTGTGCCTCGACACAATCCTGGTTCGGAGCTCTAAGGACAATTCCTTCAATCTCATGACTTGGTTTTTACTCTGACATGCACTGTCAACTGCGGGATCTTATATAGACAGGTGTGTGCCTTTCCAAATCATGTCCAATTGAATTTACCACAGGTGGACTCCAATCAAGTTGTAGAAACATCTGAAGGATGATCAATGGAAACAGGATGCACCTGTCAAATTTTTGGGCAGCAGCTAATTAAACAAATACAATTCTGTTTTTTATTTGTAATACATTTGCAAAAATGTCTAAAAACATGTTCTTGCTTTGTCATTATGGGGTATTGTGTGTAGGTTGATGAGGAAAAAAATATATTTAAAAAATAAATTAAATCAATTTAGAATAAGACTGTAACGTAACAAAATGTGGAAAAAGTCAAGGAGTCTGAATACTTTCAGAATGGACTGTACAAGGCATGATCAGAGAGGGAGTGAAAGAGAGGTCATAGCCTGAAAGGTCATGGCCCAAGAGTCCCTGGGGTGGAGAGAGACAAAAAGAGTATCTCACCACAGCTGGTCAGGAACAAACAGAAAGAGACAATGACTCTAAGACCCTTTTATAACCATTTAACCCTGTTTAGATTCCAAATCTGAGTCGTTGACCAATAGCATTACTATTGAGTTAACTAACAATCAGATTGGCACTCCCTTTCTGAGAGCGCATTTGGAAACTATTAGCTCTTCATTTCTCCATCCGTATAAATATTATTCAAATGCATCAGACTCTCTCATGGCTTCACGTTGAAAGTAAATTACTATCCAGTCTTCTGATTTTCTTCAGGAATGTAATATATACATACACATACATACATACACACAAGTATTTTTCAGGACAGTTAGTACATAGTAGCAACATGCATAACCTCCAAACCAAACAGGCAAATTCATGACATCTAAGACAACCCAAGCCAAGCACAAATCGCCTTAAATCTACAGTTTTATATAGAGCCATAGCTGAATGGAACTCTTTACCAATCCATATATCTCAGGCAAAATGTAAATCCACCTTCAAGGAAAGAAAATAAAAGAACTACCCCCATAGACCATATGACTGGACAGGAAATAGAAAGCATCAACTGAATGGTTAATGTGTTTCCTGTCAGGAATTTTAATTGTCTCTATTGTCTACTTGTTAAATGTTTGTCAAGTCTTAATTTGTAATTGTTTGTAATGTCTTATTAATTGGTGTAGGACCCCAGGAAGATTAGCTAAAGTTACGGCGTTAGCTAATGGGGATCCTAATAAAAATTCACAAAATTCCCATCAGACCTACAGGATGTAAAAACAGAACTTCTTCTAGCCAGAGGTGTGAAAGAATGGGGGATGGTGAGATCAACAAAGAGAAGGCTGAATTCCAGAGAAGACCATGAACCCTCTTGCATACAGTTGATATGAGGAACTTGGGGGGTAGCCTTACACCCGCCAGATTCAGAACCTCGAAAATCCCATTTGTTTTTCATTTTTGTTCAGGTTACTACAATAACCTTGTTTTTTTTTGTCATGTGGGAGCCTTTTGTCAGGAGCCTTTAGCACATAGACTTGGGCTCCGATACCGCTTGCCGTGCGGTAGCAGAGAAAACAGTCTTTGACCTTTTTTGGGCCTTCCTCTGACACCGCCTAGAGGATATAGGTCCTGGATGGCAGGACCCTGACCACATCGATGTTTTGGGCCTTCCTCTGACACCGCCTAGTATATAGGTCCTGGATAGCAGGAAGCTTGGCCACAGTGATGTATTGGGCCTTCTTCTGACACCTCCTAGTATATAGATCCTGGATGGTAGGAAGCTTAGCCCCAGTGATGCATTGGGCCTTCTTCTGACACCGTCTAGTATCTATGTCCTGGATTGCAGGAAGCTTGAACCCAGTGATATTTTGGGCCTTCCTCTGACACAGCCTAGTATATAGGTCCTGGATGGCAGGAAGCTTGGCCCCAGTGATGTTTTGAGACTTCCTCTGACATTAGTGCTGTATTGACAAGAGAAAAACGAACACCTTATTTTTGACTTTCTGCAGAATGAGAATGTGGTCATGTAACAAGTTGACACCAATCACCACATCCTCTTTTGTCAGATGTTGTGTTGATTACGGCTGCACTGAAATCGGTTGAGGGATGAGCAGAAGAGTGCAGAAGAAATAATAAAAACTCCACTTTGTCCCTTACAGCCAACAGAGCCTCATTATAACACACCCCTTCTTACATGTGTCTCTTGAGGTCAATCTACTCCAGACATATTAAATACACATTCTCACGTGACACAGTCAATGTAAATCTAAAAAGTGAAATATTCAGAATGACACATACACTGACTCGACCTGACTCTGACTTGAGATGTCATGACGGACCAGACAGATTGAAGTGTACTATGACTACTTGTAGTGTCTTGTACGGTGATCCACTAGTAATGTAAGTTGAAGTTGAAAGTTAACTGACAATCTAGACATGGCTACTGTTTGAAGGTGGTGGTTGTGGTGGTAGTGGGGTCAATGACATATATTGCTATTCAATTCAGGACTTGAATTAAAATGATTTGATTCAATTTCAAACTTGTGATAGTAAATATTGCATGCCTACAAGGAGTATGCCTATATAAGGCAAAGTCAAGTGGACTTGCCTATGATTGGTCTGACCTCTAGCACCCTAGAAAACAACTTGTGGTTTGTCTGTACAGCAGCAAAGAACACTCAAACAGGCAACTGCTACACAAGCAGGACAACAACCCAATCACCACCACAAATTTGAGACAATGCTGAGAGTTGTGGGACATTTGTTGTGTAAGCCAATTTTTTTGTTCCTACAATTAATAACTTAGGAGTAGAATGTGTAATTACCTGATCTGTTTCTAGGTCTCTTTATATGCTGTCGGGGAGCTGATGGCTTGACAGAGACACTGGTGGAACTTGGACAGAATACAACCATAAACTGTTCTCTTAACATAGAAAGTGCATACTGGTACATTCAGCACCAACCACAGCCTCCACTGGCCATACTCCACTCTTTCACTAGTAGGAGTCCTGATGCTTTTTATTACAATAAGAATTATAGACAGAAATATTCATTACTAACAGGACATAGATTGTTAATACAGAATGTAACAGTAGATGATTGTGGAGTGTTCTACTGTGCAAAGAAAGAAGACCAGAGTCTCCTATTTAGCAATGGTACCAGACTCATGACCACTGGTAAGTGCACATTTCATTCAATGATGAATATGTATGGTCTACAGATATGTATGGTGTACAGATATGTATGGTGTACAGATATGTATGGTGTATGGATATGTAGGTTGTACAGATATGTATGGTGTACAGATATGTATGGTGTACAGATATGTATGGTGTACAGATATGTATGGTCTACAGATATGTATGGTGTACAGATATGTATGGTGTACAGATATGTATGGTGTATGGATATGTAGGTTGTACAGATATGTATGGTGTACAGATATGTATGGTCTACAGATACGTATGGTGTACAGATATGTATGGTGTACAGATATGTATGGTCTACAGATATGTATGGTGTACAGATATGTATGGTCTACAGATATGTATGGTGTACAGATATGTATGGTCTACAGATATGTATGGTCTACAGATATGTATGGTGTACAGATATGTATGGTGTACAGATATGTATGGTGTACAGATATGTATGGTGTATAGATATGTATGCTGTATGGATATGTATGGTGTACAGATATGTATGGTGTACAGATATGTATGGTGTACAGATATGTATGGTGTACAGATATGTATGGTGTATGGATATGTATGGTGTATGGATATGTATGGTCTACAGATATGTATGGTGTATGGATATGTATGGTGTATGGATATGTAGGTTGTACAGATATGTATGGTGTACAGATATGTATGGTCTACAGATACGTATGGTGTACAGATATGTATGGTGTACAGATATGTATGGTCTACAGATATGTATGGTGTACAGATATGTATGGTGTACAGATATGTATGGTGTACAGATATGTATGGTGTACAGATATGTATGGTGTATGGATATGTATGGTGTATGGATATGTATGGTCTACAGATATGTATGGTGTATGGATATGTATGGTGTATGGATATGTATGGTGTACAGATATGTATGGTGTACAGATATGTATGGTGTATGGATATGTATGGTGTACAGATATGTATGGTCTACAGATATGTATGGTGTATGGATATGTATGGTGTATGGATATGTAGGGTGTATGGATATGTATGGTGTATGGATATGTATGGTGTACAGATATGTATGGTGTACAGATATGTATGGTGTATGGATATGTATGGTGTACAGATATGTATGGTGTACAGATATGTATGGTGTACAGATATGTATGGTCTACAGATATGTATGGTGTATGGATATGTATGGTCTACAGATATGTATGGTGTATGGATATTTATGGTGTATGGATATGTATGGTGTATGGATATGTATGGTGTACAGATATGTATGGTGTATGGATATGTATGGTGTACAGATATGTATGGTGTATGGATATGTATGGTGTACAGATATGTATGGTGTACAGATATGTATGGTGTACAGATATGTGTGGTGTACAGATATGTATGGTGTACAGATATGTATGGTGTACAGATATGTATGGTGTATGGATATGTATGGTGTACAGATATGTATGGTGTACAGATATGTATGGTGTACAGATATGTGTGGTGTACAGATATGTATGGTGTACAGATATGTATGGTGTACAGATATGTATGGTGTACATATGAGCTACCTTTTGGGTATGTTCCCAATAATGGAAAATACTGTTTTTCAGTTTTAGATGTGGTTTAGAATAACTCTGTGGGTTATTTCTCTTTTTTTCCACAGACTATCCAAACCAGACGTCCAGCTACAGGTCATCATGGGAGAACTGTCTTCTGTTCATTTACAGTGTTCTGAATGTTATTCTGATCGTTATGATCCTGGGTGTGTAAATGGAAATACTAGATAATATAAAAGTTTGAAATAGTTTAACATGTAAATGTTTGCTGAGTAGCCAATGTTACTTGTGCAATGTTGATATTGACATATACTATGTTGTTGGTGAATATTTCAGTACATATCGTGGCCTTGGCATGTCAGAACAGAAACTGTATTCTAAAACTAAGACCACCTCAAGATGCAGACCAGAGGTAAGAGACTTGTTGTACACCACCTGAACAGTTGCAGCATTCTCCCTCACAAATTGATTAAACTTAACAGTATCAAATACTGAAAACCATACAACATTTCATGATGTAACTGACTGTAGGTATGGTCTTTTTACAAGACTAATTGCATTGTTGTTTTGACAGAAATCAGTGACATAGATCACATCACCACCAAGAAGATTCCATCCTGAACTTGTATCAATAACTACAATTGCAGTATAGTTCATGCTTCCACAAGCGCAAACTAACAACTTCTGCAATGGGTATATTCTTAGAATCACTTCCTGTAGAATGATACAAGTCATGTGACAATGTTACAGTGAACAATGACTAAAATACTGTTGTGAATATGCCTGTATCCTATCACCCCTTTCTACCGCTAGTCAGTAATGAATAAATACGTGTTTCTTTATTTCCCCCTACTTTGACATTTATTTGCACTAAAACACATGCATGATGTAGGTCTACTGCAGTGTTTCCCAAACTCGGTCCTCTGGACCCCAAAGGGTGCATGTTTCAGTTTTTGACCTAGCACTACACAGCTGATTCAAATAATCAACTAATTATCAATATTTGATAATTTGAATCAGCTGTGCAGTGTTAGGGCAAAAACTGAAACATGCACCCCTTGGGGTCCCGAGTTTGGGAAACGCTGGACTAGTGTGTTATTATATACATGAATGGTCAATCCATTAGTGTGTTATTGTATTCATGAATGGTCAATCCATTAGTGTAACTATCTTCTAGTAAAATGTCATGATTATAGTAATCAGCTGCTTAACTTCCTTTTTGTTCTAAAGCTGTGACTTCTGTGGAAATGGCCATTGAAATTGCAGTAAGGATCACAGGAACAAAATAAAGGTATGACTCATGACCCACTCAGTTGAAGGTAAAGTAGGACAGCAGTTGTCAGAAAGATATTACACAGTGGAAAGTAACACACCACACCACCACACAAACAGCTCATATAAATGGTCACAGGCTGTGGTTATATAACAGTATTTGTTCCAGTGATGTTTGTGAAAAAATTAGTCTGGCAAGAGGTTGTCTATTGCAATACAGTTTCATAATAAATTATTTCCTATCAACATGGTCTTAAACTCAAAGAAACACAGGCCTGCCATGTAGATATAAACACTATTGGATGTGTAGAGTAAATCATGCAGAATTATTTAGCTGTAGCTTTTGGACCATTAACACAATATTCACCAGGGTTTCAATACCATTTAAATTCCAGTCCATTCGGGAAGTGCACTGAAATTCCAATTATCTTCTATGCTTTTCAATGAGGAAAATTTGGAATTGGAATTTGGTTTAATTTCTGAATTGCCTGGAATTAAAATGGAATTGACCCCCACCCTGATATTAACTAAACTCCTCAAATGGTCTGTCCTTGGTGACACTTCAGTTACCCAGTGTTATGACAGGGTAAGGTGTGACACTGCCTGGTGTTATGGGTCTACATAGTCTTAGAAACTGACCCTATGCAACACAGTGACTAGGGTCTGGTTTCAACGATGGACGTTTTTGGCAAAGAGGAACTACGTATTTCCTTCATTGAAACCACACCATTGTGTTGCCTAGGGATAGGTTTCAGACTAGTTTCTATGTATCAGGAAAATGGCTCTATCTATCTACAGGGACACTACTGGGCTTCTTCCAAATACCCCCCTGTGACATCTTCCCCTCAGTCACTGTCTTTGGTCTTTGGGGGTTCTCCCTTTCCACTGCTCTCCAGGGGTCATATTCATAAAGCATCTCAGAGCAGGAGTGCTGATCTAGGATCAGGTCCTCCCTGTCCATGTGATCTTTTTCATTATCATCCAAAAAGCTAAAACAGATCATAGATCAGCACCAAGACACTTTATGAATAAGTGGCCAGTTAGGCCACCTGTTTCAAGTTTTATTAGACTTGTGTAGACTTGTGTAAATGGCTCAGTTGAATAGAATAACCATCGTAGCATAAGTATAATATAGGAAGGCACACTTTATAGTCCAATATTTACACGTGTTTTGGGGAAGGGGGGATTGGGGGCAAGTGTTAATACAATGTTGATACGGTGTAATAACAGTGCCACTACACGGGTAAAAGACTACGGTGTTGCGCTCTTTTCTTCGTGTGCCAAATCTTAATGAACACAACTGTCCAGACGGTGGCAGTAATGCACCATCACAGATGGTTTGCACCATTACGGGCTCGCTTGAACCTGGTGTTGGGTTGCGACCGGTTTTCCATTGCAAGGCGTCCATCTGTCTCGAAGTGCCAACCCGCATTACCACTACCATGCGCCTGATGTTGGTCCAGTGTCATCTCAGTGTTTTAGGGAGCACCAGCTGATATAAAAGGAATATTCAATTTTGATAGCGCTCACACATGTAGGCCTACATGTAATCATGGAGAGCCTACAGGTAGGTCACTGTTCCTTCATTAGGTGTTGACTGGAAAGAATCAACAAGCGTCTGACACAAACCATTAGGATAATGACGCACGAATCTTAATGCGTAGGCCATTACAAATGAGCAGACAAATAAGATACATAGCCTCGCCTCAGTATGTAAAAGCAACACACCCCATTACCCCACCGTTTTCTGGAGTGATTTATAAAGCCCATAGGCCTAAACCTACAGTACCTGAGGGGAAACAGCTTTAATGGAACTTGAGCAAGCGACCACAGGCATGTGTGTCGAGCGCACTGACAGTGCCATATAGTTCCAGACCTGTAGCCTAAAAGGTCCAGAGAGCATGTTCACAAGAAATCTACAAATACACTCACTGTCAATAGCAAGTTTGGCTTTGATGCTGAGTATTGCTGACAAGGGCTTTGCCAACTTGTTTTCCTCACCCCTTTTTTCGACACTCACCCCCTTCGCGGATCGCGCCCATCTCATCATCTGTGTGTACATTCTCAAAATAAATTAAACATGTCCAATCTCCAGGTACTTCATTATAGTCAACAATTTAATCTAATAACATTTGACACGTTTGGATTTAACTTTATAGGCCAACTAATTGCAATGTTGCCTCATATTCGGTTGACAGTAATTGTTAGTTAGGCCTATGTGGCGGTAGAAAAAACGGTTTTATAGAAATCCCTTTAGAAAGGAACCGTTATCTATTCAACAACCGTTTCACCACTGCGTATCGATCGCATGTAATGCCTTTACTGTGTGTGCATTCATCGTGCTCATGTGAAATCCACCGCGGTGCAGAACGCAATGAAGCGGCATAACCCCACGGGTTAGTTCCCATGGGACTGTAGGGGGAGAGTTGTCTGTCATTAATAACGGCAATCCAATTACGCGGACCCGGTTTGAGCTATTATGATGCTTCCTTTTGCACAGTTTTAAACGAAATGGGTATTTTTTCTCATGACGCAGCGCCAAGTATTGTATATCTCTCTAGTCTGTTTCCATTGTATTCTATTCCTTAGATTTAGGATTGATTTGGGGTCAGGTGATCGGAGATCTGTGGTTATAGACCTGGGCAATAGATTATGCTATGTGCCTAAATATATGTTTTGCTGTCAGTGTTGGGTATATTGTCCAGTCTATGTCCCAATGATTCCAGGGATAGATCATTTTATAACATTTTCTATCCCAATTATACTGTATCATTTGTGTACTTTGAAGAAAGCAACAAACATAATACTTCATACTCGAATTTACACTACACTCTTAGAAAAAAAGGTTCTGGTTGAACCAAAAATTGTTATATTTCTTGTTTCATATATGGCACCCCTAAAGGTTCTATATAAAACCCTTTTGTAGGGTTCTTCTTCCTGAACCAAAATTGGGTAATATAGAACCATTGGGTTTCATATACTGTTCTATATGGAACCAATTCGGGTTCTATATAGAACCATAAGAGGTACCATATATGAAGCAAGCATAGAACCCTTTTTGGTTCTATCCAGAACCTTTTTTTCTAAGAGAATGAAGTTTTCTGTTTGTTGCTTTCTTCAAAGTAGAAGTATACACATGATACAGTATAATTGGGATAGAAAATATTATATATACCTGGAATGGGACATAGACTTGACAATATGCCATACCCAACCAACACTGAGCTAAAATAAATACATGTAGGCATATAGCATAATCTATTGCCCAAAAAACGAATATGCACAGTAACCTATATACCTTCAATATCTCCCTCGCTCGCTCGCTGGCGTTCTCTTTCGCTCTCCCTCCTCCCTCCCTTTGTTTTCGCTGTGGAGAGCGCTGGTGGAGCGAAGCGTGCTGGAGGTTTATGGTAATTGCGGTTCCCCGATTGGCCTTCTGGGTAGAGTCTGCGACTGGAACCAAGGCGCAGGCACTCATTCTCCGCTGTACGTCTGGAGGCGGTAGTTGTGAGTGCTCTGAATGGTGCCATACGGAAGAAAACGGAACAGTAAAACTAGGACGAAATAAAAAACTAATGGGAACATTGACAGAAACACCCTAGCCTCTCACTGAAGATAATGGGCACTGTTAGCATTCTTTATTTGTTGAAAACGGAAATTCTCGCCATATTTTTGAGGTGGCGTGTGTGCTGTATTGCGAGCTCAACATGGCGCTGCAATGCATAACCAGACTGAATATATTTATTGTTTATTGAGACCTACGACCGTTGTTGCCACCTGTGCTCCTTGAAACATTCACGACAACGATGCACTTGGTGTCTTTTTACTAATGGATATATTCACTGGGGGCAGAAACGTAACCTATCACTGCGACTCCGTGGATCTGTTCGTTCATTGTCGCGGACTCGTCATTCCCGGAGTTTTACCAACTGGAAATGTATAAAGACTAAGGATGTTTTCGTAGTCTAATCTTACCTACATGTCATTTAACAAGCACAACATTGTCACCCCTATTTGCTGTAAAGTTAAATTACAAAAGTGATATTAACCCCCGACGCACGAACTCTCGTTGGGTCGTTTTGACTGACTCGTGGATCCTAGAGAACACGGCCAAAAAGTTCCAACTGGACATTTTGCGTTTTGGCCAAGGACAATATAATTTAGAGAAATTATTCTGGAATTTCTATCAGGTAGGCTAAGAAGTTTTGTGAACGTTTGTGCCTTGGTTTTCCTTTCCATGTTTCGTTTTGTTTGCTTTTCTGTCTTGCTCCAGTCTGAAGACTCGATTATGTTCGGCGTCGCTCTGACTATATGGAGACTTGGCCATCTGATAAGGGCTTCTACAAAGAACTGCGTATTTAAGTGGAATATTTAGTTGCTTGCCAATGTTTTTGTGTACTGAGAGATATGTGTTAACCTAGTAGAATTCATGTTTCACATAGGCTTTGTATAAACCTAGTCTAGCCCTACACCCGTTTCTATAGAAAGATTGTAGCCTAAGATGGTGTAATATTGTATGGTTTGGTAACGGAAATGTGTTGATTAAGCCTACATGGTTTATCGTTCATCCAAACTCTTAGTAAGTCATAATGAGAGATCCAACGTTGTCACGGGACTTTCCAGCTAACCTTTTTTTTCAGACAGTCAGCTAAATTTAAAGGAAAATGTCAAATAAAAAAAATAGCGTGTAGCGCGTGTGTGATTTCGATGTAGGCTAATCTAATTCTCATGTTTCAAATGAATGGCCTGGCATAAACAAATTAGTTGAGTCTCTGTGGGAATCGGCTTATAGGCGTTTTTCTATAAGATTCAGTCTTAATTTAGTGCCTCGCCCATGTTTGACACCATCCCATATACCTCGTGGAACGACTTTGCAGATAAACGCTTGTGGAGGTCATCTGTGTAATTTCACTGCGCATTTCAGCGAGTGGATGATGGTGTGGTGGGCTGTATGGTTTTCCATTCATCAACGACTTCATGGATGGAATGCGGCAATCAGGCTTTAAATGAATTGTTATAACGGGCTCGGTGATCGAGCGCATTGAGACGGGTGTAGGTGTCCTGCAGGATAATGTCAGCCTAAGTAAACGTGTATAAGGTTTCTGTCCCACATTGGATGATGCAAGGTCTTTTCTTGTACACCATATACTCTTGTCATGTTGGCAACTTGACGTGTTCTGTCGCCTTAACTTAAACGAGTCTGAACTCCTCTCGCCCCGGGGACGGGAAATGACTCTGGTCACAGGCTGCGCTACGGAATTCGACCCGTTGCATATACAGTACTAGACACAAGCAATCGCAGACGCAACAACGGAGTGCAGTGTTTTTGGACTCATAAAAACGCCTCAATTTGTGTTTTTAAACTTTTACTCCAAGAACAGAGCGAACACAGTGGAGAAGCAACTTACTGCGCTTTAGGCTCATAGGAAAATAATACAGGCATAGGCTGTTTATTTCACAAAAGTTATCTGGAATTTGTTGGTTCCTACTTGTATTCCTTGTTTCCTGTTTCTTACTTTGGTACCATAAATTAATCCCGAATACTTGGTAGCCTAACTGAAAGCTGAATGTGGCATTAAGACCGAGGGGTTAGTTTAGTAGGCCCATTGTCACAGAGCTTATTCACAAAATATTGTCCTTTATAGGCCTACTGAAGAACCAATTTCAAACTGATTGCATTTCAAGACTAGGAATGTTTTTTGTTCATATTTCAATTTAACCAACTTGGTATGGGGGCTATGAGAGCGCAATTTACCCGCATTGTTGTTTGCATTTGGCATAAATGAAGGCTATCATGCTGTTGACAACTATCTAGGCATATCTCATATGACAGTCGAATCTAATGAATGCTGTCACATACGAACAATTAGGCCTACAACTTGGATACGTCTTGAAATACATCCATTACAACAGTTACTCAAGTACCTGTAGACCCGTTTTTATGTTCAAATAACAGATTTCAGGACACAAGAACCGATTAAACAGCTTGCCTAACCAATTGGTATTGTCAAAATCATACTTTTTAAATGATTTATCTGAGAAGAGACCTCCCTACTCGCATTCTGCATTTATTTGGTGAAGGCCTACGCCCCCCATTCTGTCAACCCGGGTTGTTTATTTTTAGCGCAGCCATCTCGGTCTTGCTGGAGCCTTTGTGCACTCAACGCAGGCAGACAGACGAGTCGTGTCCAGAGAGACGGTGGTTTTGAGGATATGTTTTCCCTTCATCCACCACCTTGAAATGTGATATGGAAATAGTAAATCGTTGGCCAACCGCCGAGAACATTCGGCGTCAGATTAACATTTATTTCGGCTTTTTCTTTTGAACAATGGGAAGAGTAATAAGGCATCAACGATAAGCGTGATTGACTCACAGTTGTCAAGCTTTTTCTGCTGTCACAATATTAGCTGGTTGTTGTCATGTAGGCCTAAATGAGGCCTTTCTCTGACAGTAGGCCTATAGGCTACTTCTAACATATGCCGAATTTATTAATAGGATATAGGTCCGCTATTTTCCCGAGTTTTACACAATCAGTGGAAACGCTTGTGAAGGAAAATAAACCCACGGTACTGCAGTGAGCTGTAGAGAGAATTGCTTAGTTGACTCCCGCTGGAGATGTCACAGTTTGATTGAAGCTTTTCCTCTACAAGGCGAGTCTCCCCTGGGACTGCGGTCCCGAAACAGGAGAGCTCTTCTCTCCGCTTCAGAGCGCTTTTGTGCCGCAGCAGGAGCTCTGTATGCACGGTTCTCTGCGCTCTCTCGTAAAAGGACGCCTCCTGACGCCCACACATTGTTTTCTTTACGCGACGTTCTCACCAGCAGCCAGAATGCACCTAAGTAGAAAGGATAACAGCCCCGAGGTACCTTGCACTAGGGGCACATATTTTATTTAAATGGAACCCGGGGCCCCTCGAATTGGAGCATCCACGTTTTAGGTCAAGTGAGGGACACCTCCATGGTGTTTGGCTGGCTGTTTCTGCTCGCCTCCCATTGATTTTGTGAATTTGTCACGCCGTGCTTTGAATGACACGTTTATGATTCTGTAATATAAACGGTGCAATTAGACGGCATGTCGTATGATATGATATCTGTTGGGTGCTCGTCTTATCCTAGGCCTATAGCCTACAAATATCCTAGGTCGTTGGATAAAGTCTAGCCTACATGTTTACGTTATTGATTAATTTGTTAGGCGAATCCACATTGTAAAACCACCACCATGCCCGTAGCCAGGGGTGTTGCCGTGTTTCCTAAATCCTGACACAGTCATTGTCAAAACGTGTCTGTGTAGGCTGATCCCCTGATGCAATAAAAAGAAATACAAACTGTAAAATTAAGTAAAACCCTTTGAACTACTTTTTGGATAGGTTTAGGGCCGTATTATTTTGGATTGGTTTTATGCACCAACAAACAAAGCCGTCAACCTCCAGAAGGAGTGAATTGCCTACATACAGGAAACGAAATAACACGACCATTAAATGATTGCGCATACAGGGACTTGTTTTTCTTACCAGCAAGGTTTTATCCGTTTGAATAATGGCGCGCCCAACGCATCCATGGTTGTAATCTGAAGTCTGGACACGCCCGTTTCCCTGAAAATGATTAATCAATCGGAATACAACTAATCCATTTGATTTAGTAATTGTATTAATGAATTCAATTATGTTAATGTTTATGTAAATAAACATGATAATATTATATTGCCATAATGCCGTATGCCTAGACAATCACACAAATGTGTGCATTGGCCAATTTCACAAATATAAGTGTTCTATTGAAATGTAAATGAATGTAGACAGAGGGACAAATGACAGTTTAATGACGAATTGCTTGTCTCACATTGCGGTGAGTGGGACAATTCCCTTGGCTGCGAACCTCTTCACGAAAGAACATTGCACGAGAGACCTCTGTTCTGTGTGACGACATTGCACGAGAGATCTCTGTTCTGTGTGAGGAAGGGGGGAAGTTGTTTCGTAACAGGCTTATCAAATATCTGCGGTTAAGGAGCACAGGCAGACTGCTGCTGGGGCGAGTCGCACGAAACAAAACCAGACTACAGGCTGCTTTGTCTGGGGCGCTGCTAGGGCATCGAAGCGTCATGAGAGTTGGAGCCAAATTAGAGATAGGGGGAGGGACTCCAAATGTGAAAGATAAAGGGAAGCAAGGCCAAAACAACAAATGGCTCAGCTGGCACTTTGCATTTTAACTGGATAAAAAAAACATGAGTTCATTTCTGGCCATTTGTGTCACACCAATAATAGGGCCCGCTTAATTTTCTGTAAAAAACATCAGTAAGACAGCTCAAGAGGTATGGTTAGATATGCACATATATATTAGTACCCATCAAAAGTTAGGACTCACCTACTCATTCAAGGGTTTTTCTTAATTTGTACTATTTTCTACATTGTAGAATAAATGTGAAGACAACACTATGAAATAACACATATGGAATCATGTAGTAACCAAAAAAGTGTTGAACAAATCAAAATATATTTTTATATATTTTTTTTATGAGCTGTTCTTGCCATAATATGGACTTGCTTGTTTACCAAATAATGCTATCTTCTGTATACCACCCCTACCTTGTCACAACACAACTGATTGGTTCCAATGCATTAAGAAGGAAATAAATTCCACAAATTAACTTTTAATAAGGCATACCTGTTAATTGAAATGCATTCCAGGTGACTACCTCGTGAAGCTGGTTGAGAGAATGCAAAGCTGTCATCAAGACAGATTGGCTACTTTGAAGACTATAAAATCTAAAATACATTTTGATTTGTTTAACCCTTTTTTGTTTACTACATGATTTCACATGTGTTATTTAATAGTTTTGATGTGTTCACTATTATTTTACAATGTAGAAAATAGTAAAAATAAAGAATCCCTTGAATGAGTAGGTGTCCAAACTTTTGACTGGTTGTGTGTGTGTGTGTGTGTGTGTGTGTAAAAAAATAATAATACAAAAAATATTTTTTACATATGATTAATTCTAGGTGTTTGAAAAATGTAGAATTAACCAATTTACAGACACGGGCTAGTCCCCCTCTGGACCACCCCCCAGCCATCCTCATGTACTTTGTTCCCCCTCAGATTTTTGGTGTACATGACACCCCTAGTCTGAAGAATAGGTTTTCTCCGTTGCCTATGGAAAGCAGTTCTGTGAATCAGAACAATAAACAATAAAACACTGTTTTTCGCTCTAGAAATAAGCAATAAGTCTCCTTCTGCCTATTCAACAGCACATGCCGTTGATTGAGAGTGGAGTTTGTTTATCCTGGGCAAGGGGAAATGGGTTTATCTCTCCACTCCCTCCCGCCCTCTACTCCTCCCTGTCGGCTGACTGAAAGCTAGGGTCATGGAGGGTGTGGAGAATGATTGTGGAGAACGTGACTGAACTGTTGTTCCACTCTCTGCGCTATAGACTCCTCCTTGAGCAGAACTGGAAATGATTTAATGGTTGCAGTGAATGTGATGTCTATAGGGAATAGGTCAGGGATTTGGTTGTAGGAGTGATGCGAGACCATTGGAATTGTCCAGGCATGGTCCTACGTTGTGTGTGATCTGAGGTCCAGAGTGTACAAATTTGATGAATGTGCTAATTGCTAATAGGACTGTTATTACACTACATTATAATGTATTTTGTTCAAAAGACAGGTATTCGTCTTCTATGTTCCTCTGTAGCTCAGTTGGTCCAGCATGGTCCTGTGTAGCTCAGTTGGTCCAGCATGGTCCTGTGTAGCTCAGTTGGTCCAGCATGGTCCTGTGTAGCTCAGTTGGTCCAGCATGGTCCTGTGTAGCTCAGTTGGTCCAGCATGGTCCTATGTAGTTCAGTTGGTCCAGCATGGTCCTGTGTAGCTCAGTTGGTCCAGCATGGTCCTATGTAGTTCAGTTGGTCCAGCATGGTCCTGTGTAGCTCAGTTGGTCCAGCATGGTCCTGTGTAGCTCAGTTGGTCCAGCATGGTCCTATGTAGTTCAGTTGGTCCAGCATGGTCCTGTGTAGCTCAGTTGGTCCAGCATGGTCCTCTGTAGCTCAGTTGGTCCAGCATGGTCCTATGTAGTTCAGTTGGTCCAGCATGGTCCTGTGTAGCTCAGTTGGTCCAGCATGGTCCTCTGTAGCTCAGTTGGTCCAGCATGGTCCTATGTAGTTCAGTTGGTCCAGCATGGTCCTGTGTAGCTCAGTTGGTCCAGCATGGTCCTATGTAGTTCAGTTGGTCCAGCATGGTCCTGTGTAGCTCAGTTGGTCCAGCATGGTCCTCTGTAGCTCAGTTGGTCCAGCATGGTCCTCTGTAGCTCTGTTGGTCCAGCATGGTCCTATGTAGTTCAGTTGGTCCAGCATGGTCCTATGTAGCTCAGTTGGTCGAGCATGGGCCTCTGTAGCTCAGTTGGTCGAGTATGGGCCGTGATTGGGAGTCCCATAGGACGGCGCACAATTGGCCCAGCGTTGTCCGGGGTAGGCCATCACTGTAAATAAGAATTTGTTCTTAACTTACTTGCCAAGTTAAAGGTTAAATATATATATTTTTAAGTCGCTTTGAATGAAAGCATCTGCTAAATGGAATTCACATATAGTGCTACTGACTGGTACTTTGTGTGTGTATTGCTGTTGACTGGTACTCTGTGTGTGTATTGCTGCTGCAGTATCTAGGTTGTGCACATACTTCCATCCTTTACTTTGTTGATTGTCACCTGAAGTGATGAACTGGAACTTTCTAAGAAGACTTTTATTTCACCAGAATTTGTCCCCAATCCACATGTGGGAATTTGCATACATCTAAAACGTTGGAAGTCCCCTCGACACGTTATTTTTGCCCCATTTCTTTGTTCAGGTTGCTTGGCAATGGTAATGTTGCTTCGTAGCTGCAATGTTGCTATGCAAATGACGAAAGCAGCTAGCCAGAGGGGAGCATGGAGGAAGCGTGAGGCGGGGACAGTTTGATGGATGAAAATGGCCACTCTCTTCCCGCCTCTCCCCCCTCCTTCAATGGCTGGAGATAAGGGCAGGCCTGCATTATTGAAATTCCACGTCTGTAAACCCATCAATGGCGGGTGACTGTGTGTATGTGTGTGTTTGTGTGTGGCATGCGTCTGGTGTGTGTTTGTGTATGTCATCTCCTGCCCAAGGCCCCCTCTCCTTTTTATGTCGCAGCCAAGCTGTGTGGCAGGAAAGCCCAGGTGAGGCAGCAAGCTGTGTGGCTGGAAAGCCCAGGTGAGGCAGCAAGCTGTGTGGCTGGAAAGCCCAGGTGAGTGACAGATGACAGCCACTGGGGCGTTAGATTATGAGTTATGTTCTGCCTAGGAGACGAGCTGAGAGGAGGCATTTGTTATCATTGCTCTGGCTTCGTGATCCCAAACGGAAATATCAAATTGCTATACCATAGATGCATTACATTCGCCAAGATTTGATTAGTCCAAGAAATTCTGCCCGTGGCAATGAAACCCTGATCTGTTCACCGGACGTGCTACCTTTTCCTGGACCTGCGGTTTCTTCCTCTCTCTCGGTTTCTTCCTGTCTCTCGGTTTCTTCCTCTCTCTGTTTCCTCCTCTCTCTCGGTTTCTTTCTCTCTCTCGGTTTCTTCCTCTCTCTCGGTTTTCGTCCTCTCTCTTGGTTTTCCTCCTCTCTCAGTTTCTTCCTCTCTCTCGGTTTTCCTCCTCTCTCAGTTTCTTCCTCTCTCTCTGTTTCCTCCTCTCTCTCAGTTTCCTCCTCTCCCGGTTTCCTCCTCTCTCTCAGTTTCTTCCTCTGTCTCGGTTTCCCCCTCTCTCTCGGTTTCTTCCTCTCTCTCGGTTTCCTCCTCTCTCTCGGTTTCCTCCTCTCTCTCGGTTTCTTCCTCTCTCTCGGTTTTCGTCCTCTCTCTTGGTTTTCCTCCTCTCTCAGTTTCCTCCTCTCTCCCGGTTTCCTCCTCTCTCTCAGTTTCTTCCTCTGTCTCGGTTTCCCCCTCTCTCTCGGTTTCTTCCTCTCTCTCGGTTTCCTCCTCTCTCTCGGTTTCCTCCTCTCTCTCGGTTTCTTCCTCTCTCTCGGTTTCCTCCTCTCACTCGGTTTCCTCCTCTCTTAGTTTCTTCCTCTCTCCCGGTTTCCTCCTCTCTCAGTTTCCTCCTCTCTCCCGGTTTCCTCCTCTCTCTCGGTTTCCTCCTCTCTCCCGGTTTCTTCCTCTCTCTCGGTTTCTTCCTCTCTCTCGGTTTCCTCCTCTCTCTCGGTTTCCTCCTCTCTCGGTTTCTTCCTCTCTCTCGGTTTCCTCCTCTCTCTCGGTTTCCTCCTCTCACTCTGTTTCTTCTTCTCTCTCTGTTCCCTCCTCTCTCTCGGTTTCCTCCTCTCTCTCTCTCTCTCCCGGTTTCTTCCTCTCTCTCGGTTTCCTCCTCTTTCTCGGTTTCTTCCTCTCTCTTGGTTTCCTCCTCTCTCCCGGTTTCCTCCTCTCTCCCGGTTTCTGCCTCTCTCCCGGTTTCTGCCTCTCTCTCGGTTTCTTCCTCTCTCAGTTTCTTCCTCTCTCTCGGTTTCCTCTTCTGTTTCTTCCTCTCTCTCGGTTTCCTCCTCTCACTCGGTTTCCTCCTCTCTCTCTGTTTCCTCCTCTCTCTCTGTTTCTTCCTCTCTCTCGGTTTCTTCCTCTCTCTCGGTTTCCTCCTCTCTCAGTTTCTTCCTCACTCTCGGTTTCCTCCTCTCTCTCGGTTTCTTCCTCTCTCTCGGTTTCCTCCTCTCTCTCGGTTTCCTCCTCTCTCTCGGTTTCTTCCTCTCTCTCGGTTTCCTCCTCTCTTCCGGTTTCTTCCTCTCGCTCAGTTTCCTCCTCTCTCCCGGTTTCTTCCTGTCTATCGGTTTCTTCCTCTCTCTCAGTTTCTTCCTCTCTCTCGGTTTCCTCCTCTCTCAGTTTCTTCCTCTCTCTCGGCTTCCTCCTCTCTGTTACTTCCTCTCTCCCGGTTTCCTCCTCTCTCTCAGCTTCTTCCTCTGTCTCGGTTTCCCCCTCTCTCTCGGTTTCTTCCTCTCTCTCGGTTTCTTCCTCTCTCCCGGTTTCCTCCTCTCTCTCAGTTTCTTCCTCTGTCTCGGTTTCCCCCTCTCTCTCGGTTTCTTCCTATCTCTCGGTTGCCTCCTCTCTCTCGGTTTCCTCCTCTCACTCTGTTTCTTCCTCTCTCCCGGTTTCTTCCTCTCTCTCGGTTTCCTCCTCTCTCCCGGTTTCTTCCTCTCTCTCGGTTTCCTCCTCTTTCTCGGTTTCTTCCTCTCTCTTGGTTTCCTCCTCTCTCCCGGTTTCCTCCTCTCTCCCGGTTTCTGCCTCTCTCTCGGTTTCTTCCACTCTCAGTTTCTTCCTCTCTCTCGGTTTCCTCCTCTGTTTCTTCCTCTCTCTCGGTTTCCTCCTCTCACTCGGTTTCCTCCTCTCTCTCTGTTTCCTCCTCTCTCTCTGTTTCTTCCTCTCTCTCGGTTTCTTCCCCTCTCTCGGTTTCCTCCTCTCTCAGTTTCTTCCTCACTCTCGGTTTCCTCCTCTCTCTGGGTTTCCTCCTCTCTCTCGGTTTCTTCCTCTCTCTCGGTTTCCTCCTCTCTCTCGGTTTCCTCCTCTCTCTCGGTTTCCTCCTCTCTCTCGGTTTCTTCCTCTCTCTCTGTTTCCTCCTCTCTCTCGGTTTCTTCCTCTCTCTCGGTTTCCTCCTCTCTTCTGTTTTCTTCCTCTCTCGGTTTCCTCCTCTCTCTGTTTCTTCCTCTCTCTCGGTTTCTTCCTCTCTCTTGGTTTCCTCCTCTCTCTGTTTCTTCCTCTCTCTCGGTTTCCTCCTCTCTCTCGGTTTCCTCCTCTCTCTCGGTTTCCTCCTCTCTCTCGGTTTCTTCCTCTCTCTCGGTTTCCTCCTCTCTCTCGGTTTCCTCCTCTCTCTCGGTTTCTTCGTCCTCTCTCTCGGTTTTCTCCTCTCTCTCGGTTTCCTCCTCTCTCAGTTTCTTCTCTCTCGGTTTCCTCCTCTCTCTCGGTTTCCTCCTCTCTTAGTTTCTTCCTCTCTCTCGGTTTCCTCCTCTCTCAGTTTCTTCCTCTGTCTCGGTTTCCCCCTCTCTCTCGGTTTCTTCCTCTCTCTCGGTTTCCTCCTCTGTCCGTTTCCTCCTCTCACTCTGTTTCTTCCTCTCTCTCTGTTTCTTCCTCTCTCTCGGTTTCCTCCTCTCTCGGTTTCCTCCTCTCTCTCGGTTGCCTCCTCTCTCTCGGTTTCCTCCTCTCTCAGTTTCTTCTTCTCTCTCGGTTTCCTCCTCTCTCTCGGTTTCCTCCTCTATCTCGGGTTTCTCCTCTCTCTCGGTTTCCTCCTCTCTCAGTTTCTTCTCTCTCGGTTTCCTCCTCTCTCTCAGTTTCCTCCTCTCTGTTTCCTCCTCTCTCTCGGTTTCCTCCTCTCTCAGTTTCTTCCTCTCTCTCGGTTTCCCCCTCTCTCTCGGTTTCCCCCTCTCTCTCGGTTTTCTCCTCTCTCTCGGTTTCCCCCTCTCTCTCGGTTTCTGCCTCTCTCTCGGTTTCTTCCTCTCTCAGTTTCTTCCTCTCTCTCGGTTTCCTCCTCTGTTTCTTCCTCTCTCTCGGTTTCCTCCTCTCACTCTGTTTCCTCCTCTCTCTCTGTTTCCTCCTCTCTCTCTGTTTCTTCCTCTCTCTCGGTTTCCTCCTCTCTCAGTTTCTTCCTCACTCTCGGTTTCCTCCTCTCTCTCGGTTTCTTCCTCTCTCTCGGTTTCCTCCTCTGTTTCTTCCTCTCTCTCGGTTTCCTCCTCTCTCTCGGTTTCTTCCTCTCTCTCGGTTTCCTCCTCTCTTCCGGTTTCTTCCTCTTTCTCAGTTTCCTCCTCTCTCCCGGTTTCTTCCTCTCTCTCGGTTTCTTCCTCTTTCTCAGTTTCCTCCTCTCTCAGTTTCTTCCTCTCTCTCGGCTTCCTCCTCTCTGTTACTTCCTCTCTCCCGGTTTCCTCCTCTCTCTCAGTTTCTTCCTCTGTCTCGGTTTCCCCCTCTCTCTCGGTTTCTTCCTCTCTCTCGGTTTCTTCCTCTCTCCCGGTTTCCTCCTCTCCCTCAGTTTCTTCCTCTGTCTCGGTTTCCCCCTCTCTCTCGGTTTCCTCCTCTCTCTGTTTCTTCCTCTCTCTCGGTTTCCTCCTCTCTCTCGGTTTCCTCCTCTCTCTCGGTTTCTTCCTCTCTCTCGGTTTCCTCCTCTCTTCCGGTTTCTTCCTCTCGCTCAGTTTCCTCCTCTCTCCCGGTTTCTTCCTGTCTATCGGTTTCTTCCTCTCTCTCAGTTTCTTCCTCTCTCTCGGTTTCCTCCTCTCTCAGTTTCTTCCTCTCTCTCGGCTTCCTCCTCTCGGTTTCTTCCTCTCTCCCGGTTTCCTCCTCTCCCTCAGTTTCTTCCTCTGTCTCGGTTTCCCCCTCTCTCTCGGTTTCCTCCTCTCTCTGTTTCTTCCTCTCTCTCGGTTTCCTCCTCTCTCTCGGTTTCCTCCTCTCTCTCGGTTTCTTCCTCTCTCTCGGTTTCCTCCTCTCTTCCGGTTTCTTCCTCTCGCTCAGTTTCCTCCTCTGTCTCGGTTTCCCCCTCTCTCTCGGTTTCTTCCTCTCTCTCGGTTTCTTCCTCTCTCCCGGTTTCCTCCTCTCTCTCAGTTTCTTCCTCTGTCTCGGTTTCCCCCTCTCTCTCGGTTTCTTCCTCTCTCTCGGTTGCCTCCTCTCTCTCGGTTTCCTCCTCTCACTCTGTTTCTTCCTCTCTCCCGGTTTCTTCCTCTCTCTCGGTTTCCTCCTCTCTCCCGGTTTCTTCCTCTCTCTCGGTTTCCTCCTCTTTCTCGGTTTCTTCCTCTCTCTTGGTTTCCTCCTCTCTCCCGGTTTCCTCCTCTCTCCCGGTTTCTGCCTCTCTCTCGGTTTCTTCCTCTCTCAGTTTCTTCCTCTCTCTCGGTTTCCTCCTCTGTTTCTTCCTCTCTCTCGGTTTCCTCCTCTCACTCGGTTTCCTCCTCTCTCTCTGTTGCCTCCTCTCTCTCTGTTTCTTCCTCTCTCTCGGTTTCTTCCTCTCTCTCGGTTTCCTCCTCTCTCAGTTTCTTCCTCACTCTCGGTTTCCTCCTCTCTCTGGGTTTCCTCCTCTCTCTCGGTTTCTTCCTCTCTCTCGGTTTCCTCCTCTCTCTCGGTTTCCTCCTCTCTCCCGGTTTCCTCCTCTCTCTCGGTTTCTTCCTCTCTCTCTGTTTCCTCCTCTCTCTCGGTTTCTTCCTCTCTCTCGGTTTCTTCCTCTCTCTCGGTTTCCTCCTCTCTTCTGTTTTCTTCCTCTCTCGGTTTCCTCCTCTCTCTGTTTCTTCCTCTCTCTCGGTTTCTTCCTCTCTCTCGGTTTCCTCCTCTCTCTGTTTCTTCCTCTCTCTCGGTTTCCTCCTCTCTCTCGGTTTCCTCCTCTCTCTCGGTTTCCTCCTCTCTCTCGGTTTCTTCCTCTCTCTCGGTTTCCTCCTCTCTCTCGGTTTCCTCCTCTCTCTCGGTTTCTTCGTCCTCTCTCTCGGTTTTCTCCTCTCTCTCGGTTTCCTCCTCTCTCAGTTTCTTCTCTCTCGGTTTCCTCCTCTCTCTCGGTTTCCTCCTCTCTTAGTTTCTTCCTCTCTCTCGGTTTCCTCCTCTCTCAGTTTCTTCCTCTGTCTCGGTTTCCCCCCCTCTCTCGGTTTCTTCCTCTCTCTCGGTTTCCTCCTCTGTCCGTTTCCTCCTCTCACTCTGTTTCTTCCTCTCTCTCTGTTTCTTCCTCTCTCTCGGTTTCCTCCTCTCTCGGTTTCCTCCTCTCTCTCGGTTGCCTCCTCTCTCTCGGTTTCCTCCTCTCTCAGTTTCTTCTTCTCTCTCGGTTTCCTCCTCTCTCTCGGTTTCCTCCTCTATCTCGGGTTTCTCCTCTCTCTCGGTTTCCTCCTCTCTCAGTTTCTTCTCTCTCGGTTTCCTCCTCTCTCTCAGTTTCCTCCTCTCTGTTTCCTCCTCTCTCTCGGTTTCCTCCTCTCTCAGTTTCTTCCTCTCTCTCGGTTTCCCCCTCTCTCTCGGTTTCCCCCTCTCTCTCGGTTTTCTCCTCTCTCTCGGTTTCCCCCTCTCTCTCGGTTTCTGCCTCTCTCTCGGTTTCTTCCTCTCTCAGTTTCTTCCTCTCTCTCGGTTTCCTCCTCTGTTTCTTCCTCTCTCTCGGTTTCCTCCTCTCACTCGGTTTCCTCCTCTCTCTCTGTTTCCTCCTCTCTCTCTGTTTCTTCCTCTCTCTCGGTTTCCTCCTCTCTCAGTTTCTTCCTCACTCTCGGTTTCCTCCTCTCTCTCGGTTTCTTCCTCTCTCTCGGTTTCCTCCTCTGTTTCTTCCTCTCTCTCGGTTTCCTCCTCTCTCTCGGTTTCTTCCTCTCTCTCGGTTTCCTCCTCTCTTCCGGTTTCTTCCTCTTTCTCAGTTTCCTCCTCTCTCCCGGTTTCTTCCTCTCTCTCGGTTTCTTCCTCTTTCTCAGTTTCCTCCTCTCTCAGTTTCTTCCTCTCTCTCGGCTTCCTCCTCTCTGTTACTTCCTCTCTCCCGGTTTCCTCCTCTCTCTCAGTTTCTTCCTCTGTCTCGGTTTCCCCCTCTCTCTCGGTTTCTTCCTCTCTCTCGGTTTCTTCCTCTCTCCCGGTTTCCTCCTCTCCCTCAGTTTCTTCCTCTCTCTCGGTTTCTTCCTCTCTCTCGGTTTCCTCCTCTCTCTCGGTTTCCTCCTCTCACTCTGTTTCTTCCTCTCTCCCGGTTTCTTCCTCTCTCTCGGTTTCCTCCTCTCCCGGTTTCTTCCTCTCTCTCGGTTTCCTCCTCTTTCTCTGTTACTTCCTCTCTCTCGGTTTCCTCCTCTCTCTCGGTTTCCTCCTCTCTCTCTGTTTCTTCCTCTCTCTCGGTTTCTTCCTCTCTCTCGGTTTCCTCCTCTCTCTGTTTCTTCCTCTCTCGGTTTCCTCCTCTCTCTCGGTTTCCTCCTCTCTCTCGGTTTCCTCCTCTCTCTCTGTTTCTTCCTCTCTCTCGGTTTCCTCCTCTCTCTCGATTTCCTCCTCTCTCTCGGTTTCTTCCTCCTCTCTCTCGGTTTTCTCCTCTCTCTCGGTTTCCTCCTCTCTCAGTTTCTTCTCTCTCGGTTTCCTCCTCTCTCTCGGTTTCCTCCTCTCTTAGTTTCTTCCTCTCTCTCTGTTTCCTCCTCTCTCAGTTTCTTCCTCTGTCTCGGTTTCCCCCTCTCTCTCGGTTTCTTCCTCTCTCTCGGTTTCCTCCTCTATCTCGGTTTCCTCCTCTCTCGGTTTCCTCCTCTCTCTCGGTTGCCTCCTCTCTCTCGGTTTCCTCCTCTCTCAGTTTCTTCTTCTCTCTCGGTTTCCTCCTCTCTCTCTGTTTCTTCCTCTCTCTCGGTTTCCTCCTCTCTCTCGATTTCCTCCTCTCTCTCGGTTTCTTCCTCCTCTCTCTCGGTTTTCTCCTCTCTCTCGGTTTCCTCCTCTCTCAGTTTCTTCTCTCTCGGTTTCCTCCTCTCTCTCGGTTTCCTCCTCTCTTAGTTTCTTCCTCTCTCTCTGTTTCCTCCTCTCTCAGTTTCTTCCTCTGTCTCGGTTTCCCCCTCTCTCTCGGTTTCTTCCTCTCTCTCGGTTTCCTCCTCTCTCTCGGTTTCCTCCTCTCTCGGTTTCCTCCTCTCTCTCGGTTGCCTCCTCTCTCTCGGTTTCCTCCTCTCTCAGTTTCTTCTTCTCTCTAGGTTTCCTCCTCTCTCTCGGTTTCCTCCTCTCTCAGTTTCTTCTCTCTCGGTTTCCTCCTCTCTCTCAGTTTCCTCCTCTCTGTTTCTTCCTCTCTCTCGGTTTCCTCTTCTCTCAGTTTCTTCCTCTCTCTCGGTTTCCCCCTCTCTCTCGGTTTCCCCCTCTCTCTCGGTTTTCTCCTCTCTCTCGGTTTCCCCCTCTCTCTTGGTTTCTTCCTCTCTCGGTTTCCTCCTCTCTCTCGGTTTCCTCCTCTCTCTCAGTTTCCTCCTCTATCTCAGTTTCTTATTTTCTCTCGTTTTCCTCCTCTCTCTCGGTTTTCGTCCTCTCTCTTGGTTTTCCTCCTCTCTGTTTCTTCCTCCCTCTCGGTTTTCCTCCTCTCTCAGTTTCTTCCTCTCTCTCGGTTTCCTCCTCTCTCTCGGTTTCCTCCTCTCTCCCGGTTTCAGGCTGGGTTTCTTTTTTTGTTCAAAGATTTTATTGTCTTAACAATACACATACCAACATGATTTAGTTAGTTATGCTCCAACTCCCTCCATCTTGTGCCAACATCAATTATTTGTTGTCTTAGTTCCGATAGTTGTATATTTTCTTTCTAAGAGGAACCCTGACCATTTCACCCGACGTGCTACCTTGTCACCTGCTGTTTTGACTCAGTCTTGCGCTCTTTGTCGCGCGCTCTCTAGGTTCCTGCCTTTCTAAGCACTTTTTCCTAGCCACTGCTTTTCTGCATTGCTTGCTCTTTGGGGTTTTAGGCTGGGTTTCTGTATAAGCATTTTGTGACGTCTGCGGATGTAAAAAGGGCTTTATAATTTTGATTGATTGATTGATGGTAACACACATTTTTTCTGGCTTTGTCTTGACAGGATTGTTCCAGTGAGGGATGGTGGGAGGCAGACTACCCATGTGGATCTAACCATCCAGGAACCACCACATCACACAAAGCATGGTAAGCTACGATATGAAGCCCTCTCTGTAATGTAGTGAATGGCAGACCTGGAATAGCCCTCCACAAGGGCTTTGGTTTTCTTTTGGATGTAGGATTACTGTGGTGTAGCTACTCCTCCACTGGGCTGCCTGCTATCATTTCTAAATGGGTCCTGCAGTTGATCCAATAGGAGATGAATCAAACAGCCGCCCCCGTATCGTACCGTGGGCAGGCAGGAAACTCAATTAATCCACTTCCTGGCATCAGTACTCTACTCTGTCATGGACTCGCTCTATTGCAGGCAGACCCGGGTCCAAATAGCATTTTGCTATCTCTCAAATACTTTGAGTGTTTGATTGAGCCTGCCTTGCAGTACGAGTTGGGTGAAAATGTGCACTTTTGGAACGATTTCATTGGTGCCATTGCGCCAGGCAGGCTCAATCAAGTGCAGCTGAAGTATTTGAATAAAAACCAATACTGTTTGAACCCAGGTATGGTTTGGTCTGTGGGAGTAGAACAGAGGGCTGGTCTACTGTAGCGGTACATCAGCAATCCAGGTAGACATGAATCCCCCTGCTAGTGATGATGGATCAGACTGATACATGTCGTTTGCCTGGCTGCCTCAAAGGCTTCTCTTCGCCTGTTAGGAATCAGCTGCAGCTAGCGCTTCCCTCTTACAAGGGCCAGATAGAGCAAGGATTCAATCCAAATGGCATCCTATTCCCTATATAGTGCACTACTTTTGAACAGAGTAGTGCTCTAAATAGGGAATAAGGTGCCATTTGCAAAGCAAGGCTCCATATTCTGCTGCTTGTGTGGCGTCTCTCCAATGACCTTGACTTTCCCTTGTTGTAGAGTGGGTCCGGAGACGTGTTCTTAAGTGTTGTGGTTACAGTATGGAGACAGGGCATTTTAAAATGGAGCTCTCTGTTAAATGAATCCCCCCGTGCTTGATTAATGGAGATTTATTACTAATGTGCTCCTAATGGAAATTCTACCAAATATACCCACGTCTCCAGCTAGTGGTCTCTTGATTTGTGTTAACTGTTTAAGAGGGTCTTACTACAGCTTTAAAAGTTGATAGCGGATCTGTTTTTATTGAGGGGAAATTCAACTTATTATATTTCCAAAAGTGAGTTAATTCACTTTAATATTCTCTAATGTAATATCACAAGAGCTTGTCTAGTAGGACTCCACAGTATGCTGAGAATCCATAAACATGTATAAATGAGAATATCATCCCTTTAGTGCTATAAGGCTCAGTCTCTCATCCCTCTCTTTGGCGCTGTGTGTTGTCTTGTTGCAGGTGGATGCGAGTGCTGCTTGCAGAATGAACCCGCTAGCTGCCCTGGGCATGGACCGTAGCAGCCTGATGAGGGAGAGCCTCCGCGTCCACGGAGGGATGGTCTACCCGGGCATCCGCACCTTGTCCGCCTCCGAAAAAGCCAGGGAGGGGGTCTCCTCCTTGCCCCTGGGCTACGATCTAGTCTACAAACCCGAAGGGTTGACCTTGGATGGCAGGAAGCCTGGTAACGGTTATGTGGGTCTGTATAAGAGCTCTCCCCCTGGGTTGCAGAGGCCTGGTGGAGGAGGGGAGGGCCTGGGAATGGAGCGGCGTGTGGGGCCTGGAGATAAACCCTCTGAGCTGGGCCTCAACGGCAGCAACGGCTTCCTGCGACTGCCCTGGGCAGTAAACCCGTACGCGGACCCCGGACTGTACCCCTTCCTGGACTCCTCAAAATACGCAGCCCTCAACATGTACAAGGCCTCGTTCCTGTCCCAGCCCTCACCCTACCTGCCCCAGCACCTGGCCTACCAGTCCCTGTGTGGAGGGGCGGGGGGTAGCGCTGCTGGGGCAGAGCGCCTCTTCTACATGCCCCCGTACCCCCCGGCCCCCATCTCATCCCCCCTGGCCCCTCCTATGAGGATCCCCATGGCCACGGTGGTCCCCAACACCCTCTCCCCGATGCAGGGCCTGGGGCCCCGGATTCACCATGAGGCCTCCCCCTACGGGTCCCAGCTTCACCAGCAGCACCAGGCCCACCAGCAGTCCCAACCCCATCACCAGTCACACAGTGACAGGCAGCCCCAGTCCCAACCCCATCACCAGTCACATAGTGACAGGCAGCCCCAGTCCCAACCCCATCACCAGTCACATAGTGACAGGCAGCCCCAGTCCCAACCCCATCACCAGTCACATAGTGACAGGCAGCCCCAGTCCCAACCCCATCACCAGTCACATAGTGACAGGCAGCCCCAGTCCCAACCCCATCACCAGTCACATAGTGACAGGCAGTCCCAGTCCCAACCCCATCACCAGTCACACAGTAGAGACAGGCAGCCCCAGTCCCATAGTGACAGGCAGCACAACAACAACAGCAGCAGTAGTAAGCTCAGCCGGACTTCCTCTAGTAAGAGCTCTGGCAGCAGCAGCATTCACAACAGTAGCAGTATTACCAGTAGTAGCAGTAGTAGTGCTGGGACTGGCATTAGCAGCAGCCTACCAGTGGACTCCACCCAAGCACTTATAATGCAGTCCCCCCGCACAGCCCCCCACCCTCCCCAGACCTCAGTCCCTCCCCCCTCTCCTCTCGTAGACAACAGCACTTTGGACATCCAGAAGTCACTGTTCCGAAGCCCCCCCTGCTCCTCCACCACCACCACCTCTTCCTCCCCGTCGGTGTCCCATCCTTTCTACATGAGCAGCATGGCCTCTGAGCACCGCTCCCCGGTGCGGTCCGGCAGCAACACCCACAAAGCCAAAGAGCAGTGCAGCAGCTCAGAGCACAGGAATGTGGAGAGGAATGGGGAAAGGAAGCGGAGCCAGTCCCCTTTAAAGACTTTTTCCTCTGATAGACCAGCAGTACTACAGGCTCCTGCCAAAGACCCTGCGGACAAGCCTCTGGATCTGTCAGCCAAAATCCTGGAGTTGGAAGGCTCCCCCAACGGATTCCCCCCAAAACTAGAGGCCTTGGCTAAGCTGGGCTACTCGCCCGCGGCTCGATACGGCTTACCCCCCAGCCGGGAGCTCCTCAAAGAGACCCTCTCCCCGTCAGGGGCTTCCTCCAAAACCTCTGAGAGGCCTGAGATCATTAGCACTTTACGCTCCTCCTGGGTGGTTCCCAGCCCGACCCCGGTCCACGACAGCTCCAGCTCAGACGTCAACCACAACAAAGACCCCTCCGTCATCAAACATAAAAACCTGGAGAACTTGTCTTCGACGCAGCAGCGAAGCTCTTCCTGTCCCAGGATAGGTGAGGTCGATGGGGCTGTCGCCCCCAGCCATGCCCCAGCTGTGGTAGCCCCTTCTGGGAGCCGACCATCCTCTGCCTCCCCCTCTCCCAAGGTCAACGGTGATTGGCCAAGATCCTCCCCCAACTACTCTGAGACAGCCCCTTCTTCCAACAGAGTGGGCAGCCATCCCTCTTCTGGGAAACCCCTGAAGAAACCAGAGGCTCAGGAGATGCCCTTCAAGCCCCAGCAGCCGCCCCACTTAGACAACAGCCATCCGTCCGGCCACCCCCCCAGCCACCTCTACCTCCCCCAGAGTGACGGCTATCTGCCCCCTAGCCTAGCCTACGCTAATAGATACCTGCCCTACTCGGTCCAGGAGAGCATGTCCCTGCCCCACATGCCTATGCCAGGCAAAGGCCCAGTGTACCCCCACCCTGTTCTTCTGGGTAGCAGCAACCTGTACCCACCCCGCCTGCCCCCCAAGCACGGCCTCCCGTACGGCATCCCCCCCAGCCACGGGGACTACCTGACCTTCCATGACTCCCAGGAGATGGTCCACCCCCTCATGTCCTCCCCCCACACAAGCCTGGACCTCAAGACCAGCGAGCGCCTGCAGGAGCTCAGATCCAGGCCCAAGGAGAAGATTTGGCAGCACCACGAGGGCTCTGCCCCGGCCTACAAGACCCAGGCCCCAGACACTAAACACACCCGCAGGGGGGACAGAGAGACCGACAGGTCCACAGGCCTGGGCTCAAAGAGCCTCAACCATAAGCCCCTGATGGGAGCTAGAGAGGAGATAGTCTGTATCGACTTAATCCAAGACGATGGGGACAGCGACTCTCCCCTGACCAAAGCTGTCTCTCCATGCGCTAAGAGAGGAGACCCTTCCAAACCTGTGGGTAGTGGGAGTATCGGGAGAAACGAGGGGAGAGAGGCAGAGCTCCAGCACATGCTCCGTACCGGCCAGGCTGTTGAACTCAGGCCAGGCCAGGCCCACAGGCAGGCAGAGCAGCAGCAACGCAGCCAGCTGTGGCTGGGCTTCCACCCTTCCTCCCTCCGTCCCTCTCCCCCCTCCCTCTCCCCCTGCCCTTTCCCCAGACATGAGGAGGACAGCCCCAGCCCTGCAGAAAGCAGCCCCATCTCTGACCTGCCAGAGGAGCAGACCCTTCGCTGCGCAAGGACTTCTGGAGACCGCACCTCTTGGGACCGTAGAGACCAATCTTTAGAGGGCCTTAAGAGCAGGGACTGTACTTTTGAGGACCCCACCTCTGTGGACCGTAGTTCTGGGGACCGCAGTTTCTGGGACCATACGCATGAGGACTGTACTTTTAAGGACCGCAGCTCTTGGGACCGTACACGTGTGGATCTTACATGTAGGGTCCGCTCTTGCGAGGACCGCACCTCCGCAGACCACTCTCCTAGGGAACGCACCTTGAACGAATCTGGGTTTAGGAATGAAAGGACCATGGACCACTACTCGGACCTGGACAAGGACATGCACACGGACACAGAGTCCCACGAGGGTGAGGAGTACGACGACCAAGGCTGCCCCAGGGCCAGGAGGTCCAGCCTGGCCAAGCGCATCGCTAACTCCTCTGGCTACGTTGGTGACCGCATCAAGTGTGTCACTACCGAGCTGTACGCCGACTCCAGCAAGCTGAGCAGAGAGCAGCGGGCACTGCAGGTAATCTCCCAGAACACATACATACTTAACCCTTTTAATGTCATTAAAATCATCTCCTTTCCTGGTTCCTACAGCGAAGCAGTATGTGTTGGCTTTTGTTCCAACCCAGGAAAAACACACCTGATTGAAAATCTAGATTTGGGATTTGATGATAACTTTCATCTGGTGTTTTAGCAGTTGGAACCACAAGGAAGGAAGACTGATAGGATGGGTCTTTCTAAGATTTCAGCCAGTCAGGTTTCACTGGGCAGATCTAAAGGAGATGGTGGTCCATAGAGAGCAGTGGAGTTGGAAGTACGAAGCTCTCAGCTCTGTATCAGCCTCCGTGCCCTGCAAGCCCCGTCTCCACAAGCTCCAGTATAATTACTGTTGGCCGTTGCCTTGCCTCCCCTCTGTCTCCCTCCCTCCCTTCCTGACATCCTCCCGCCTCCCTCACCCCCGCCCACGCTATGAGCCCGTGGAGCTGCCCTCCACTGCGGTGGTGTTTTAGTTCGCAGAGAGAGCGAGTGAACACAAAACGCTGTGTGTGTGTGTGTGTTCCCGCGCTGCTCAGCCAGGCAGAAGCTAAGCTGCTGGCTGCGTGTGTGTGTGCCTCTGTGTGTGTGTGTGCCATGACGGCCTGTCGGGCTCTTACAGCCCCGGGCTATTGTTAACCTGCAGGTGAGGCCTGGGGATGGGGGGATAGATGTAGGTGAAGGAGGGGAGGGATAGAGGTAGAGCAGCCAGCCCCCTCCCTTCTCCCAGTCCCCAAAAGGCTCCTCTGTCCTCAAATTATACTCTGATAACCTCCCCTCCCCCTCTCCCCCATCCTCCCCCTAGCTCTGTTGGCTGAGCGCTGGGGTGCAGAGACAGCCTGGCTCTCTCAGCTCTGCTCTAGTGGAATCCTGGCCAATTCCCAGTCCTTCTCCGACGGTGGAGATTAGCACCCGCTAGCAGCCCAACCTCCGCTAAACAGACTCAACACAGCCCTGCAACTAGAGCGGCTCTCGCCCCAACCCCAGCCCTATTCCCCAGGCTTATTCCCCAGCCTCATTCCCCAACCCCTGGCTTATTCCCCAGCCTCATTCCCCAACCACAGCCTTATTCCCCAGCCTCATTCCCCAGCCCCAGCCTTATTCCCCAGCCTCATTCCCCAGCCCCAGCCTTATTCCCCAGCCTCATTCCCCAACCCCAGCCTTATTCCCCAGCCTCATTCCCCAACCCCAGCCTTATTCCCCAGCCTCATTCCCCAATCCCAGCCTTATTCCCCAGCCTCATTCCCCAACCCCAGCCTTATTCCCCAGCCTCATTCCCCAAACGCAGCCTTATTCCCAGCCCTATTTCCCAGTCTCATTCTCCAAACCCCAGTTTTATTCCCCAGCCTCATTCCCCAAACGCAGCCTTATTCCCAGCCCTATTTCCCAGCCTCAGCCCTATTCCCCAGCCTCAGCCCTATTTCCCAGCCTCGGCCCTATTTCCCAGCCTCAGCCCTATTCCCCAGCCTCAGCCCTATTCCCCAGCCTCAGCCCTATTTCCCAGCCTCAGCCCTATTTCCCAGCCTCGGCCCTATTCCCCAGCCTCAGCCCTATTCCCCAGCCTCGGCCCTATTTCCCAGCCTCGGCCCTATTTCCCAGCCTCGGCCCTATTTCCCAGCCTCGGCCCTATTTCCCAGCCTCAGCCCTATTCCCCAGCCTCAGCCCTATTCCCCAGCCTCAGCCCTATTTCCCAGCCTCAGCCCTATTCCCCAGCCTCAGCCCTATTCCCCAGCCTCGGCCCTATTTCCCAGCCTCGGCCCTATTCCCCAGCCTCGGCCCTATTCCCCAGCCTCGGCCCTATTTCCCAGCCTCGGCCCTATTTCCCAGCCTCAGCCCTATTCCCCAGCCTCAGCCCTATTCCCCAGCCTCAGCCCTATTCCCCAGCCTCAGCCCTATTCCCCAGCCTCAGCCCTATTTCCCAGGCTCAGCCCTATTCCCCAGCCTCAGCCCTATTCCCCAGCCTCAGCCCTATTCCCCAGCCTCAGCCCTATTCCCCAGCCTCAGCCCTATTCCCCAGCCTCAGCCCTATTCCCCAGCCTCAGCCCTATTCCCCAGCCTCAGCCCTATTTCCCAGCCTCAGCCCTATTCCCCAGCCTCAGCCCTATTTCCCAGCCTCGGCCCTATTTCCCAGCCTCAGCCCTATTCCCCAACCCCAGCCTTATTTCCCAGCCTCTGCCTCTGCTGCCTGGTCATTGATTTACCACTGAATTAATGTTTTTTATATGGGAGCCCAACAGGGAGGTTTCTATGACGCCCAAGATTGTGTGCTCCAGTGTTCATGTCTTTCTAGATTGGCATTTGGCTGTCAGAAACCCTGTTGTATTGAATTTGATCTATAGGCTATAATAAATTGGGTGGTTTGAGCCCTGAATGCTGATTGGCTGACAGCCGTATAACACGGGTATGGCAAAATGTATTTTTACTGCACTAATTACATTGGTAACCAGTTTATAATAGCAATTAGGCACCTCGAGGGTTTGTGGTTTATGGCCAATATACCACGGTTAAGGGCTGTATCCAGGCACCCCGCGTTGCATCGTGCATAAGAACAGCCCTTAGCCATGGTATATTGACCATATACCACACCAGCGTGGGCCTTATTGCTTAATTCACACCTCTGTTTACCTTGCTACTCTGACTTGTTTATTAAATCAATTCATATGCATAACTGTGTGATGTTAATAGGATGGGTTTTAATATTAATGAATGTCAGTTTTCTATATCACTGAAATGACAGTTGTATGACTGAAATGACTGGCCAAAAATATTGAGCACCCGTTTAATTCAATTACTTAGATGGAAGGCTTAACACAAGAGGACAGTAAATTAAGTCAACCTGCTGCTTACTGTGAGGTCAGTTCATTTACACTTCTTATTCCAAAATTTGACAAATTATTATTTTCATTTTGGTTTTTGCGGTTTCAGGAGTGTCGTAGAAGAATCAGGCTTTTCTGTCGTTGTTTTTGTGTGTTTCTGTTAGACAGCCAGTCAGGAGTAAAAGTGGACAAGGGGCATGGAGTTCTGTTACCAGACCATAACTGTTTTATCAATGTCAATGTTGTTAGCTGTTGTTGAGGTGACCTCACTGTAAAGCATGAACGGCTACAGAGAGAGTCAACAGAGTCTAAAATGGCTTCCTTTCCTTGTCCCCTCTCCTTCCTCAATCTGCACTGATCTGATCGCACAACAAGTTGACAGGTGAAGGTTAAGAGGCTACATACCAAACAGCTCTCCAGAGGCTGGCGTTCACCTTGTCAGCTCTTGCATCCATGTCAGTGCAGATGACGGAAAGGAGACCATAACTAAATGGAGGAAATAAGGGAAGGAAGAAGGAAGTCACTTTGGCCTTTGGGGACGCAGACCCTTAGTAGAGGAGCAGGGAAAGAGGCCTCGTGCGGAGAGAGAGAGAGAGAGAGAAAAAGAAAAAGAGAGCAGCGCAGGGTCGGTCTCATGACTGTGTGTGTGTGTGTGTGTGTCTGTAGCGTGCTATGCTGCGCTTCTCTGAGCTGGAACTGAAGGAGAAGGAGGGAGGAGGGGCGGCGGTGGACTTGGCAGACAGCCAGCGCGAGCGGAGAGAGGGGGATGGAGATGGAGGAGAGGACAGGGCGCGATGCCAAGGCCCAGCCAGAACGGGGCCAGGGGCCTCAGCCCTCACAGACGAGGCTGAGAAGGACGGTAAGAGGAACCCGGAGCGCTCCACACACACACACACACTCCTACCTACCTCAAAGAGCTGCTGCGTACTTCCTCCCTGCCTAGGGACAGCCCCAGAGCTGTAACACGGTGCAGCAGCTCGTAACCAGCGGATACGGGGAGGTAAACACATCCGCCCGACCTGCCAAGCCTCCCCCTCTCTCTCCGTTCCTCATTAGGGCTGACGGAGGGGTTTTTCTCTCTCTATTGTAACAAAAAAGCCTTCATATTTAACCCTTCCCTGTCCTTCCTCCATAACAGGAGCTGCTTTGCATATGAAGCCACGCCATTAGAATGCGTGGGAGAGGAATTTGGAGTCTATATTAAGGGAAGATATTTCAACACGCTGTATGTTATAGCTCTTACGGAATATTGCACGTCATATAGCTGTTATGGCATAGTGCAGGTCATATAGCTGTTATGGCATAGTGCAGGTCATATAGCTGTTATGGCATAGTGCAGGTCATATAGCTGTTATGGCATAGTGCAGGTCATATAGCTGTTATGGCATAGTGCAGGTCATATAGCTGTTATGGCATAGTGCAGGTCATATAGCTGTTATGGCATAGTGCAGGTCATATAGCTCTTACGGAATATTGCACGTCATATAGCTGTTATGGCATAGTGCAGGTCATATAGCTGTTATGACATAGTGCAGGTCATATAGCTGTTATGGCATAGTGCAGGTCATATAGCTGTTATGACATAGTGCAGGTCATATAGCTGTTATGACATAGTGCAGGTCATATAGCTGTTATGGCATAGTGCAGGTCATATAGCTGTTATGGCATAGTGCAGGTCATATAGCTGTTATGGCATAGTGCAGGTCATATAGCTGTTATGGCATAGTGCAGGTCATATAGCTCTTACGGAATATTGCACGTCATATAGCTGTTATGGCATAGTGCAGGTCATATAGCTGTTATGACATAGTGCAGGTCATATAGCTGTTATGGCATAGTGCAGGTCATATAGCTGTTATGGCATAGTGCAGGTCATATAGCTGTTATGGCATAGTGCAGGTCATATAGCTGTTATGGCATAGTGCAGGTCATATAGCTGTTATGGCATAGTGCAGGTCATATAGCTGTTATGGCATAGTGCAGGTCATATAGCTCTTACGGAATATTGCACGTCATATAGCTGTTATGGCATAGTGCAGGTCATATAGCTGTTATGGCATAGTGCAGGTCATATAGCTGTTATGGCATAGTGCAGGTCATATAGCTGTTATGGCATAGTGCAGGTCATATAGCTGTTATGGCATAGTGCAGGTCATATAGCTGTTATGGCATAGTGCAGGTCATATAGCTGTTATGACATAGTGCAGGTCATATAACTGTTATGGCATAGTGCAGGTCATATAGCTGTTATGGCATAGTGCAGGTCATATAGCTGTTATGGCATAGTGCAGGTCATATAGCTGTTATGGCATAGTGCAGGTCATATAGCTGTTATGGCATAGTGCAGGTCATATAGCTGTTATGGCATAGTGCAGGTCATATAGCTGTTATGGCATAGTGCAGGTCATATAGCTGTTATGGCATAGTGCAGGTCATATAGCTGTTATGGCATAGTGCACGTCATATAGCTGTTATGGCATAGTGCAGGTCATATAGCTGTTATGGCATAGTGCAGGTCATATAGCTGTTATGGCATAGTGCAGGTCATATAGCTGTTAAAGCATAGTGCAGGGCATATAGCTGTTATGACATAGTGCAGGTCATATAGCTGTTATGACATAGTGCAGGTCATATAGCTGTTATGACATAGTGCAGGTCATATAGCTGTTATGTCATAGTGCAGGACATATAGCTGTTATGGCATAGTGCAGGGCATATAGCTGTTATGGCATAGTGCAGGTCATATAGCTGTTATGACATAGTGCAGGGCATATAGCTGTTATGACAAAGTGCAGGTCATATAGCTGTTATGGCATAGTGCACGTCATATAGCTGTTATGGCATATTGCAGGTCATATAGCTGTTATGGCATAGTGCAGGTCATATAGCTGTTATGGCATAGTGCAGGTCATATAGCTGTTATGACATAGTGCAGGTCATATAGCTGTTATGGCATAGTGCAGGTCATATAGCTGTTATGACATAGTGCATGGCATATAGCTGTTATGGCATAGTGCAGGTCATATAGCTGTAATGACATAGTGCAGGGCATATAGCTGTTATGACAAAGTGCAGGTCATATAGCTGTTATGGCATAGTGCACGTCATATAGCTGTTATGGCATAGTGCAGGTCATATAGCTGTTATGGCATAGTGCAGGTCATATAGCTGTTATGGCATAGTGCAGATCATATAGCTGTTATGACATAGTGCAGGTCATATAGCTGTAATGGCATAGTGCACGTCATATAGCTGTTATGGCATAGTGCACGGCATGTAGCTGTTATGGCATAGTGCACGGCATATACAGTGGGGCAAAAAAGTATTTAGTCAGCCACAAGTTGTGCAAGTTCTCCCACTTAAAAATATGAGAGAGGCCTATAATTTTCATCATAGATACACTTCAACTATGACAGACAAAATGAGAAAAGAAATCCAGAAAATCACATTGTAGGATTTGTAATGAATTTATTTGCAAATTATGGTGGAAAATAAGTATTTGGTCAATAACAAAAGTTTATCTCAATACTTTGTTATATACCCTTTGTTGGCAATGACAGAGGTCAAACGTTTTCTGTAAGTCTTCACAAGGTTTTCACACACTGTTGCTGGTATTTTGGCCCATTCCTCCATGCAGATCTCCTCTAGAGCAGTGATGTTTTGGGGCTGTTGCTGGGCAACACGGCCTTACAACTCCCTCCAAAGATTTTCTATGGGGTTGAGATCTGGAGACTGGCTAGGTCACTCCAGGACCTTGAAATGCTTCTTACGAAGCCACTCCTTCGTTGCCCGGGCAGTGTGTTTGGGATCATTGTCATGCTGAAAGACCCAGCCACGTTTCATCTTCAATGCCCTTGCTGATGGAAGGAGGTTTTCACTCAAAATCTCACGATACATGGCCCCATTCATTCTTTCCTTTACATGGATCAGTCGTCCTGGTCCCTTTGCAGAAACACAGCCCCAAAGCATGATGTTTCCACCCCCATGCTTCACAGTAGGTATGGTGTTCTTTGGATGCAACTCAGCATTCTTTGTCAACCCCAACACGACAAGTTGAGTTTTTACCAAAAAGTAATATTTTGGTTTCATCTGACCATATGACATTCTCCCAATCTTCTTCTGGATCATCCAAATGCTCTCTAGCAAACTTCAGACGGGCCTGGACATGTACTGGCTTAAGCAGGGGGACACGTCTGGCACTGGCGGAGTCCCTGGCGGCGTAGTGTGTTACTGATGGTAGGCTTTGTTACTTTGGTCCCAGCTCTCTGCAGGTCATTCACTAGGTCCCCCCGTGTGGTTCTGGGATTTTTGCTCACCATTCTTGTGATAATTTTGACCCCACAGGGTGAGATCTTGTGTGGAGCCCCAGATCGAGGGAGATTATCAGTGGTCTTGTATGTCTTCCATTTTCAAATAATTGCTCCCACAGTTGATTTATTCAAACCAAGCTGCTTACCTATTGCAGATTCAGTCTTCCCAGCCTGGTACAGGTCTACAATTTTGTTTCTGGTGTCCTTTGACAGCTCTTTGGTCTTGGCCATTTGGAGTGTGACTGTTTGAGGTTGTGGACAGGTGTCTTTTATACTGATAACAAGTTCAAACAGGTGCCATTAATACAGGTAACGAGTGAAGGACAGAGGAGCCTCTTAAAGAAGAAGTTACAGGTCTGTGAGAGCCATAAATCTTGCTTGTTTGTAGGTGACCAAATACTTATTTTCCACCATAATTTGCAAATAAATTTTAAAAAAATCCTACAATGTGATTTTCTGGATTTTTTAAAATACTTTTGTCTGTCATAGTTGAAGTGTACCTATGATGAAAATTACAGGCCTCTCTCATCTGTTTAAGTGGGAGAACTTGCACAATTGGTGGCTGACTAAATAGTTTTTTGCCCCACTGTAGCTGTTATTGCATAGTGCACGTCATGGGTGAACTTCCTCTCTGGATGTTTTGGAAACCAGTGGACATCGCACGCAGTGGCACGCGTTGCCTTGGTGCCCCCCCCCCCCCCCCCCTTTGGTGGCATGTTGCCATGGCGCAGACGCTGTCGTTATGGGGTGCGCGCCATGCCGAGCGGAGTGGCGTGAGTCATATGATGCTGTTTGCCAGATGGAGAGATATTTGGGGCGCTGGCAGGACAGAACCTGGGGGGATGGGTGTGTGTCCCAGAGCAGGGCCAGTACACGGGCAGCCCTGTGAGGCAGCACAGCATGTAGCCAGGGTCTGGGCTACAGCCAGAGAAAGAGAGAGAGAGAAAGCGAGTGGAAAGATAGAAGGGGAAAAAGAAAGAGCGGGCGATGGAGAGCACCCACCCCCACCAGCTGCCTTTGATCCAAGCGGCTGCTTTAGAGCCTGGAGACATTCTCAAGGAGCCTTTTACAGCCCCGGACATGCAGAGGAGGGAGGGAGGTCTGGAAAAGTGAGAGAGGACAGAAGGAAAGAGAGAGGGCAGAGAGAAGGGGAGAGAGCTGGAAGCAGCAGTGGGTGGGAATAGGGGGCAGAGCTGGAAGCAGCAGTGGGTGGGAATAGGGGGCAGAGCTGGAAGCAGCAGTGGGTGGGAATAGGGGGCAGAGCTGGAAGCAGCAGTGGGTGGGAATAGGGGGAAGAGCTGGAAGCAGCAGTGGGTGGGAATAGGGGGCAGAGCTGGAAGCAGCAGTGGGTGGGAATAGGGGGCAGAGCTGGAAGCCAGCCCGAGCTGATGTTTGAAGCTAATTTGAGCCCAGGGAGTTGGAAAGACCCAGTCTCTCTCTCTCTCTGCCTCTCTCTCTCTCTCTCTCTCTCTCTGCCTCTCTCTCTCTCTATCTCTGCCTCTCTCTGTCTCTGCCTCTCTCTCTCTCTCTGCCTCTCGCTCTCTCAATCTGCCTCTCTCTCTCTCTCTGCCTCTCTCTCTCTGCCTCTCTTTCTCGCTGCCTCTCTCTCTCTCTCTCTCTGCCTCTTTCTGTCTCTGCCTCTCTCTCTCTCTCTGCCTCTCTCTCTCAATCTGCCTCTCTCTCTCTCTCTGCTTCTCTCTCTCTCTGCCTCTCTCTCTCTCTGCTTCTCTCTCTCGCTTCCTCTCTTGCTGCCTCTGTGTGTGGGAAGAGCATGGTGGGCCTCGGCCAAACATAGGGGTGGTTGCTGGGCTGGTTAGTGGCTGCTGTTTGTGTGGGGAGTATTTTCTACCTCGTCTTGACCCTGGACCAGCGGTCATCATTTTAAACTGATTTAGTTTGATGAGAGTGCTGTGGTTTCTCCAGTGCTGCTCAGTGTATTTGATTATCCCCCTTCTGTGTGTGTGTGCGTGCAGGTGTGCAGCTGACGTGCCCCAACAACAGAGTGCCTGTTCTCCAGCGATGCCCACACACTGAGGGCCTCCCACCCAGAGAGAGGGAGCAGTCTGGCCCCGACCTGGAGGAGAGGAAGAGGGGGATGATGCTGGAAAAAGAGGAGAGAGTGTATGTGCTCCCACGGGAGCGGTCTGCCAGCCTGCCCACGGCCCCAGTGGAAAGGCTGGCCCAGAAGGATGCCAACCCTGGCATCATGCCCACCATGCCAGCCTCCATGCCCACAACGGTGCCTGGCAGGAAACACGCATATGCCCTGGAACCGTGCCAGCCACTCCAGGCCGACAGCCAGGGGAAAGAGCGGGAGGAAAATGAGAGAGAAGAGGAGAAGGAGGAGACGATGGATGTTTCAGCCAAAAGAGCCAGGCTAACCAACGGTAAGGGCCCTCGGCATGGATCTATTTACCTCTCCATTATTCTTCCCTTCATCTTTCTCTCCCTCCTTCCTCATCCCTCGCTCAGTGACAAGAGAATCCCCCCATCCTGTCTGTCATCACTCTCTCCCCGGCCTGGATTCATCTGCTTTCATGTGGCTGGGCTCTCTCACTCCTTCTCTCCCTCTCTCCCTCTGTCGTTCTCTTTTGTGGTGGTGTCTTTCTCAGTCTTTTCATGTAGTGTGATTTGTGTTCAGTTGCCTACACGAAACCAAACACACACACACTCAGCTGTGATTCGTCAAGGGGCTCTGCGGTGTCGTGCTTCACAAACAGACCAGTTTGGTTTCAACCCAAAATAACATTCTGAGAATCGCTACTTTATTTAAAACTCTGTGGAATTGCTCCCATTTGTTGTTAACACGGGGTTGGAGGTGAGCTCTTTCACAACAGCACAGCTTTTCATTTAAATACAAATGTTGAACTTCTTTTATTAGCTGAGCTTCCAATGCAACTAAATTCATTAGATTCAAGCGCATTTCGTTACAATTCGTGCCTCTTTATATGGAAAGGATCACCTGGATTTTTCCACCCAAATGTAATTTGAGAAAGATATGTTTTCATGTGTTTTCCGTTCGTTATTATATTATTTCTATTTGAAAGTGTTGATGGATTTGGGGAGGGACGGTGAACAGGAGAGATGGAGAAGGTTTCCAGTGTACCATTACACAGCCTCAATGGGGTCTTTTCTCTTTCATCTCCAGTAGCTTGTTGCTCTGACTGAACTTCATAAATCATCTAACCCACAATGACTTGGTTTCCCAAACGTTGATTTAACCCCTGGTGGTCCATCTCCCCAGGCCCCACTGACCCCGTCCCAGAGGAACTAAAGAACCTCAAGGTGTGTATTGAGCTGACCGGCCTCCGACTCAGCAAGCCCCGCCTCGCCCAGGAGCTCAGCCAATGGCAGGCCGCCACCCAGAGGTCGACAGAGGTCAACGGAAGCATGGCCATGACGACGACCCTGCCCAACGGGTGCCCCGAGGTTGGCGTCACAGACAGGAAGGTTGCCTCACAGGAAGACCGGCGCCTGAAACGCAGGTCAGAGGTCAACGGCCACGCCTGGTGCCATGAAACGTTTGGTCACGGCGACATCGAGCGAGGTACGTTAAAACAAAGTTGATAAAAATGGCTTATTTTGGGTCTTCTAGAGTTTGGGTTTTCGTATAATATTCATCCATCCAACCATCCTTTCTGGCAGATGTTGACAACAGTTTTCAGTTGAGTCACGGAGGCATTGGGCTGTGTGGATGTGGAATGCATGATAATCATGTTCTTTACAACCGTCCATAAAGAACAATAACCCCACCTTTTATTGACTCAACATCAATAAAAGCCACTCCAGCACTGTAGCGTTGAGTCACTCACTGCATTCAGCACCATGAATGTATTTCACTGCACATTTCACTGCACCTATTTTATTAGTTAAACATTTTGGGGACGAGCTTTGCTCCCGTTTTCCACCTTTTCACTGTAGGCTACGGGCGTGTTGCCTTGGCTAAATGACCTTGAAGATTGGCCTGTCGCCAGCTAGCTAGCGTAGTCTACATGTTGTATGTTCCCTTCGGGGGTACAGAGAGAACAGAGGTCAGGGGAGTGGGCTGAGCAGTGAACGTGAAACACCAGGTGTTGGTGTGGTAACGAAGGCAGTAGGCAGCCGTTTTGGGGATATGTTAGTGGTTGTCTGGGTGACAGACGGCTTGTCCCTCTCTCCTTCTCTCTCTCGCTCTCTCCCACTACCTCTCTCTGGCACTTAAACGATATCGCCGTGGCAACTCGTGCCTGGGCATAATGAGGCGTGAGATTCCACCGTTAATAACACTGGTAGTTCAACCAGCAGTTCTCTCTCTCTGCTTTTTCCTGGGGGTTTTTCTCTCAGCCAGCCAGTGTATTTTTTCCCCCTCTCTCTCACTTTCTCATCTCAGCGTCTCCAATTTAGCATCCCTGATTTATTTCCTTCCATTCCTTCTCTCGCCTCTCTCTTTCTCCTATCTCTCTCCTTGATATCGTATCCTCCTTCCTTGTCTTCAGTAAAGAGTCTAACTGTGTGAGCACTCACGGCTCCTCTGACGTATGGAACATGCAGAGGTGTGTGTCAGTCAAACTGCTCTTCTCTGAATCACTTTTCATCCATGTTGCATTCTAATGGTTGTTTAACGAACCTACAAGCAAACACACACACACACACACACACACACACACACACACTTAACGGTCCACAAATAGATATCCGCTTTGCAACAGACACACACTCCTTCGCATCCCCTGTGCTACACACACCGCTCAGTCTGACACTACACACACACACCCCACCCTTTCCATTAGTCCCGTTTTTTAGGGCATTTAGAGGTGTGTTCAAAGCTCCTCCACGTTGTCCCAGGGTTTGTCAGGGCGTTTAGAGGTGTGTTCAAAGCTCCTCCACGTTGTCCCAGAGTTTGTCAGGGCGTTTAGAGGTGTGTTCAAAGCTCCTCCACGTTGTCCCAGGGTTTGTCAGGGTGTTTAGAGGTGTGTTCAAAGCTCCTCCACGTTGTCCCAGGGTTTGTCAGGGCGTTTAGAGGTGTGTTCAAAGCTCCTCCACGTTGTCCCAGGGTTTGTCAGGGCGTTTAGAGGTGTGTTCAAAGCTCCTCCACGTTGTCCCAGGGTTTGTCAGGGCGTTTAGAGGTGTGTTCAAAGCTCCTCCACGTTGTCCCAGGGTTTGTCAGGGTGTTTAGAGGTGTGTTCAAAGCTCCTCCACGTTGTCCCAGGGTTTGTCAGGGCGTTTAGAGGTGTGTTCAAAGCTCCTCCACGTTGTCCCAGGGTTTGTCAGGGCGTTTAGAGGTGTGTTCAAAGCTCCTCCACGTTGTCCCAGGGTTTGTCAGGGCGTTTAGAGGTGTGTTCAAAGCTCCTCCACGTTGTCCCAGGGTTTGTCAGGGCGTTTAGAGGTGTGTTCAAAGCTCCTCCACGTTGTCCCAAGGTTTGTCAGGGTGTTTAGAGGTGTGTTCAAAGCTCCTCCACGTTGTCCCAGGGTTTGTCAGGGCGTTTAGAGGTGTGTTCAAAGCTCCTCCACGTTGTCCCAGGGTTTGTCAGGGTGTTTAGAGGTGTGTTCAAAGCTCCTCCACGTTGTCCCAAGGTTTGTCAGGGCGTTTAGAGGTGTGTTCAAAGCTCCTCCACGTTGTCCCAGGGTTTGTCAGGGCGTTTAGAGGTGTGTTCAAAGCTCCTCCACGTTGTCCCAGGGTTTGTCAGGGTGTTTAGAGGTGTGTTCAAAGCTCCTCCACGTTGTCCCAGGGTTTTTCAGGGCGTTTAGAGGTGTGTTCAAAGCTCCTCCACGTTGTCCCAGGGTTTTTCAGGGCGTTTAGAGGTGTGTTCAAAGCTCCTCCACGTTGTCCCAGGGTTTGTCAGGGCGTTTAGAGGTGTGTTCAAAGCTCCTCCACGTTGTCCCAGGGTTTGTCAGGGTGTTTAGAGGTGTGTTCAAAGCTCCTCCACGTTGTCCCAGGGTTTGTCAGGGCGTTTAGAGGTGTGTTCAAAGCTCCTCCACGTTGTCCCAGGGTTTGTCAGGGTGTTTAGAGGTGTGTTCAAAGCTCCTCCACGTTGTCCCAGGGTTTGTCAGGTTACGTTGACTCATTTGAAGATGTGCAGCTCCACCCCAGGCAGATAAGAGCCCTGTTAAACCTTGAGAGGTGTAAAAGGGGTTGAATACGATGAGGGGTGACATGATGTTTAAAGTGGGTCCTCTAAGCCCTGGAGGAAACACAACAGTACAGGGTATTAATTACACCTTATTGGAGAAGGGAAGCGGTTTACACACCACACATGCTTTAGTGCGCAACACCTCTCTGGGGACTGTTCCCTGTGCTGGGGGAGGGAGGGGGGGTCAGAGGTAGCTAGGGGATAATAGGCATCGCCCTGCATACTGCGAGACAGGTTGACACACACACACACACACACACACACACACATACAAACACACACACACACACACACACACACACACACACACACACACACACACACACACACACACACACACACACACACACACACACACACACACACACACACACACACACACACACACACACACACACACACAAACAAACACAAACACACTTGTGTGTGTGTGTTCTCTGCAGATAGGAATTGTATTGTGTTAAGCAGAACATGTGCCTATTGTTGTCATGGTACCCAGTCTGTCCATAGAGTTCTTGAGACACGCACACAATATCGAACGGGTCATTTTTCCCTCACACCATTTAGCCCCTCCTCCATTTACTAGGGAAGAGCTGTGGTGTGTGACCAGGTAAGTGTGAGAACGAGTGCGTGTGTGTGGTGAATTGGCCTCTCCCCTCTGGATATCCTCAGAGGAGGAGAGAGGAGGAGGAGGAAGGCCATTTGCAGCGAGCCTCCCGCCCAGCACGATAAATCATTTACCAGATGGACGAGTTAAACCTCCCCATTGGCTCTCTGAAACCGCCTCTCTGTCTCTTCACCACGTGTGTGTGCGTGCAAATGAGTGTGTGTATCGCTGTGTATTGCAGCTGCACCCAGGGTCTGTCATCTCGTATGTTTCATGTCGCTGTTGGTGCACGCAATGGAAAACAGCTGACACACACCCTCCTCTCGTTTCCCCCCACTCCCTTGTGTTTTCTCTCGCTCTCTCACTCTCTCCTGCACTCCCTCTTGCTCTCTTTGTTCTGCTCCTTCTCCCTCCCCCGCTCGCTCTCTCTCTCTCTCGCGCGCTCTTTGTCTCGCAGGCTTGCTGCCCTTTTGCAATCACTCTCCATCTCTCTCTCTCTCACCTCTCTCTCTCACTCTCTCTCTCTCACCTCTCTCTCTCACCTCTCTCTCTCTCTCTCTCTCTCTCTCTCTCACCTCTCTCTCGCACCTCTCTCTCTCCCATCTCTCAATCTCTCTCACCTCTCTCTCTCTCTCTCACCTCTCTCTCACCTCTCTCTCTCTCTCTCTCTCTCACCTCTCGCAATCTCTCACCTCTCTCTGTTTTCCCTCTCTGTCTGTCATATTTCATATATCCCTCCTGTATCCCATAACCCCCTCCTCTAGATCAGATTCCCCAGATACCACCGACGTCTTCGTGAGAACGTCACTCTAGCATTCAGTCCCAGCCCTCTGTCTCATCACGTTCTCTAACGAGACCTTGGAGAAAAGTACATGCTTGTTTTGTTTTCATCTGAGAAAAAAAGAGACGCTTGGGAAAGAACAGACTTTTTCCTGGTGTTGGCTGTTGCACATGGCCTTGAAACAAACAATAGTCCATTCTATCTTTATCAGGTCCACCAGGTGTGTTGGTGCTGGGCTGGAACAAAAGCCTCCACTCCCAGTAGTGCCAGGGGATAAGTAGTATTTGTAGTGTAATTTAGCTGGTTGTATTTACTCTGTGGGAGATGGTTCTGTTTGCCGGGACTTGATCAGCTAACCTCTCCCATCCCTCCCTCTGTCTAGTGGTGCTGCCGTCTGTTCCTCTGACCCCAGCGCATCGGGACCGCCTCTACCGGACTCCGTCCACCACCCCTGTCAGAAAACCACCCCTGCAGACCCCCACCCCTGCCCTCACCCCCTTTCACTCCCTGGCCCCTGCACACCCCCACATCACCCTCACCCCCAGCCCTCCACGGCTGTCAGACAAGAGACAGAGGCTAAAAGAACACCGCAGGACCAGCGCTTTGGGACTGGGACCCTCCGGCCCTCACCCCGACCATGACCCTAACCCAACGGGGGACCTAGTGGCCCCCAGACTCCGTTGGCACGGCGACCAGGACAAGCCCAAGGGCAAGCGGCAGTGCAAGACTAAACACACCAGCCAGAGGGAGAGGGAGAGAGAGAGACTGGGGAATGAAGAACTGAGGGAAGAGAGGGATAGAAAGAAGCTGGGGAATGAAGAACTGAGGGAAGAGAGGGAGAGAGAGAAGCTGGGGAATGAAGAACTGAGGGAAGAGAGGGAGAGAGAGAAGCTGGGGAATGAAGAACTGAGGGAAGAGAGGGAGAATAAGGTGAGTGGAACACACACACTCCTTTTCACGCTTTTGTGCACACACTCTTGCGGAAACATTCTCTCTGTTTTTTTGTAATCCTCTCTCCCAGTGTGTGAGAGATCGAGTCCTCTGTGTTCCACTGTGTGTTCCCATTGGCTGAAATCCCCCCTGGGCAGAGCTCCTTAAATATGCTTCAAATCACAACCATGTTGATTATTACAATTATGGAGCTTATTGGAGCTCACTGGGAAAGCTCAGAGGGAGATGTGCTTGGGGTCACTGCGAGTGTGTGTTTGTGTGTCGCTGCTGTGACCTCCCCCTGCTCTGAGCACAATCCGCCCCAGACTGGAAGAGGAGGGATGGAAGGAGTGAGGGAGGGAGGAAGGGAAAGGGGGGTAGAGGGTGAGTGTGCTCTAGAGGTCTGGACTGTGTGACGGAAGCACATTCTTCACAAAACACAGCAACCCCAGGGAGCGGGAATGGGCCTCGGCTGGTGTCATGTCTGTGAGAGCCTTGTCTCTGGCTATGTAGATCACAATACTGAGTATACTGCAGGAGTTGTTGTTGTGTGTGTGTGTGTGTGTGTGTGTGTGTGTGTGTGTGTGTGTGTGTGTGTGTGTGGTGTGTGTGTGTGTGCGTGCGTGCGTGCGCGCTGGCGTGCTGGCGTGTCTGTCCGTCCAGCCCTGAGGAATTACCCAGCGCAGCAGCTGTCAGCACGGCACCTGCAGAATCACACCACGTACACACACACACACACACCCCTCCTCCCCGAGCCCCTCTGCTCCCTTTCCTCTCTTTCTCCTCCTCCTTCCGCCTGCTGCGGTATTCACACACACACACACACCCAGAGATCTCTCCGGGGCAGACGCGGTGGCTGTATCCTGTTTGCCGTTTGCTGGCTGCTGTGAGCTCCGTCGCTGACAGACGTGTCCAAACACACACACACACACACACACACACACACATACATACACACACACACACACACACACTGTGCAGAATGCGGAGCCTAAATATGGAAGGGTTTTCAGATCCCATTTAAAATATAGCATTTTATCATCTCATACATGGAAGTAATATTTACATAAAACGTTGTCACACTCTGGGTAACAATCTAGATGTAGCAAACATCAACTATTGATATTAACTGGATAACCAACCATCAACTATTGATACTAACTGGATAACCAACCATCAACTATTGATATTAACTGGATAAACAACCATCAACTATTGATATTAACTGGATAGCCAACCATCAACTATTGATATTAACTGGAGAGCCAACCATCAACTATTGATATTAACTGGATAACCAACCATCAACTATTGATATTAACTGGATAGCCAACCATCAACTATTGATATTAACTGGATAACCAACCAACTATTGATATTAACTGGATAACCAACCATCAACTATTGATATTAACTGGATAACCAGCCAACTATTGATATTAACTGGATAACCAACCATCAACTATTGATATTAACTGGATAACCAACCATCAACTATTGATATTAACTGGATAACCAACCATCAACTATTGATATTAACTGGATAACCAACCATCAACTATTGATATTAACTGGATAACCAACCATCAACTATTGATACTAACTGGATAACCAACCATCAACTATTGATATTAACTGGATAACCAACCAACTATTGATATTAACTGGATAGCCAACCATCAACTATTGATATTAACTGGATAACCAACCATCAACTATTGATATTAACTGGATAACCAACCATCAACTATTGATATTAACTGGATAACCAACCATCAACTATTGATATTAACTGGATAACCAACCAACTATTGATATTAACTGGATAACCAACCATCAACTATTGATATTAACTGGATAACCAACCAACTATTGATATTAACTGGATAACCAACCATCAACTATTGATATTAACTGGATAACCAACCAACTATTGATATTAACTGGATAACCAACCATCAACTATTGATATTAACTGGATAACCAACCATCAACTATTGATATTAACTGGATAACCAACCATCAACTATTGATATTAACTGGATAACCAACCAACTATTGATATTAACTGGATAACCAACCAACTATTGATATTAACTGGATAACCAACCATCAACTATTGATATTAACTGGATAACCAACCATCAACTATTGATATTAACTGGATAACCAACCATCAACTATTGATATTAACTGGATAACCAACCAACTATTGATATTAACTGGATAACCAACCAACTATTGATATTAACTGGATAACCAACCATCAACTATTGATATTAACTGGATAACCAACCATCAACTATTGATATTAACTGGATAACCAACCATCAACTATTGATATTAACTGGATAACCAACCAACTATTGATATTAACTGGATAACCAACCAACTATTGATATTAACTGGATAACCATCAACTATTGATATTAACTGGATAACCAACCATCAACTATTGATACTAACTGGATAACCAACCATCAACTATTGATATTAACTGGATAACCAACCAACTATTGATATTAACTGGATAACCAACCATCAACTATTGATATTAACTGGATAGCCAACCATCAACTATTGATATTAACTGGAGAGCCAACCATCAACTATTGATATTAACTGGATAACCAACCATCAACTATTGATATTAACTGGATAGCCAACCATCAACTATTGATATTAACTGGATAACCAACCATCAACTATTGATATTAACTGGATAACCAACCATCAACTATTGATATTAACTGGATAACCAACCAACTATTGATATTAACTGGATAACCAACCATCAACTATTGATATTAACTGGATAACCAGCCAACTATTGATATTAACTGGATAACCAACCATCAACTATTGATATTAACTGGATAACCAACCATCAACTATTGATATTAACTGGATAACCAACCATCAACTATTGATATTAACTGGATAACCAACCATCAACTATTGATATTAACTGGATAACCAACCATCAACTATTGATACTAACTGGATAACCAACCATCAACTATTGATATTAACTGGATAACCAACCAACTATTGATATTAACTGGATAGCCAACCATCAACTATTGATATTAACTGGATAACCAACCATCAACTATTGATATTAACTGGATAACCAACCATCAACTATTGATATTAACTGGATAACCAACCATCAACTATTGATATTAACTGGATAACCAACCAACTATTGATATTAACTGGATAACCAACCATCAACTATTGATATTAACTGGATAACCAACCAACTATTGATATTAACTGGATAACCAACCATCAACTATTGATATTAACTGGATAACCAACCAACTATTGATATTAACTGGATAACCAACCATCAACTATTGATATTAACTGGATAACCAACCATCAACTATTGATATTAACTGGATAACCAACCATCAACTATTGATATTAACTGGATAACCAACCAACTATTGATATTAACTGGATAACCAACCAACTATTGATATTAACTGGATAACCAACCATCAACTATTGATATTAACTGGATAACCAACCATCAACTATTGATATTAACTGGATAACCAACCATCAACTATTGATATTAACTGGATAACCAACCAACTATTGATATTAACTGGATAACCAACCAACTATTGATATTAACTGGATAACCAACCATCAACTATTGATATTAACTGGATAACCAACCATCAACTATTGATATTAACTGGATAACCAACCATCAACTATTGATATTAACTGGATAACCAACCAACTATTGATATTAACTGGATAACCAACCAACTATTGATATTAACTGGATAACCATCAACTATTGATATTAACTGGATAACCAACCATCAACTATTGATACTAACTGGATAACCAACCATCAACTATTGATATTAACTGGATAACCAACCAACTATTGATATTAACTGGATAACCAACCATCAACTATTGATATTAACTGGATAGCCAACCATCAACTATTGATATTAACTGGAGAGCCAACCATCAACTATTGATATTAACTGGATAACCAACCATCAACTATTGATATTAACTGGATAGCCAACCATCAACTATTGATATTAACTGGATAACCAACCATCAACTATTGATATTAACTGGATAACCAACCATCAACTATTGATATTAACTGGATAACCAACCAACTATTGATATTAACTGGATAACCAACCATCAACTATTGATATTAACTGGATAACCAGCCAACTATTGATATTAACTGGATAACCAACCATCAACTATTGATATTAACTGGATAACCAACCATCAACTATTGATATTAACTGGATAACCAACCATCAACTATTGATATTAACTGGATAACCAACCATCAACTATTGATATTAACTGGATAACCAACCATCAACTATTGATACTAACTGGATAACCAACCATCAACTATTGATATTAACTGGATAACCAACCAACTATTGATATTAACTGGATAGCCAACCATACACTATTGATATTAACTGGATAACCAACCATCAACTATTGATATTAACTGGATAACCAACCATCAACTATTGATATTAACTGGATAACCAACCATCAACTATTGATATTAACTGGATAACCAACCAACTATTGATATTAACTGGATAACCAACCATCAACTATTGATATTAACTGGATAACCAACCAACTATTGATATTAACTGGATAACCAACCATCAACTATTGATATTAACTGGATAACCAACCAACTATTGATATTAACTGGATAACCAACCATCAACTATTGATATTAACTGGATAACCAACCATCAACTATTGATATTAACTGGATAACCAACCATCAACTATTGATATTAACTGGATAACCAACCAACTATTGATATTAACTGGATAACCAACCAACTATTGATATTAACTGGATAACCAACCATCAACTATTGATATTAACTGGATAACCAACCATCAACTATTGATATTAACTGGATAACCAACCATCAACTATTGATATTAACTGGATAACCAACCAACTATTGATATTAACTGGATAACCAACCAACTATTGATATTAACTGGATAACCAACCATCAACTATTGATATTAACTGGATAACCAACCATCAACTATTGATATTAACTGGATAACCAACCATCAACTATTGATATTAACTGGATAACCAACCAACTATTGATATTAACTGGATAACCAACCAACTATTGATATTAACTGGATAACCATCAACTATTGATATTAACTGGATAACCAACCATCAACTATTGATACTAACTGGATAACCAACCATCAACTATTGATATTAACTGGATAACCAACCAACTATTGATATTAACTGGATAACCAACCATCAACTATTGATATTAACTGGATAACCAACCAACTATTGATATTAACTGGATAGCCAACAATCAACTATTGATATTAACTGGATAACCAACCATCAACTATTGATATTAACTGGATAACCAACCATCAACTATTGATATTAAATTGATATTAACTGGATAACCAACCATCAACTATTGATATTAAATTGATATTAACTAGATAACCAACCATCAACTATTGATATTAACTGGATAACCAACCAACTATTGATATTAACTGGATAACCAACCAAGTATTGATATTAACTGGATAACCATCCATCAAGTATTGATATTAACTGGATAACCAACCATCAACTATTGATACTAACTGGACAACCAACCATCAACTATTGATATTAACTGGATAACCAACCATCAACTATTGATATTAACTGGATAACCAACCATCAACTATTGATATTAACTGGATAACCAACCATCAACTATTGATATTAACTGGATAACCAACCAACTATTGATATTAACCTTTCTGATCTCCCCATCCCGGATCCGGGTTCGTGAATACAGACTCAAGCTCATTACCATAACGCAACGTTAACTATTCATGAAAATCGCAAATGAAATGAAATAAATATGCTAGCTCTCAAGCTTAGCCTTTTGTTAACAACACTGTCATCTCAGATTTTCAAAATATGCTTCTCAACCATTGCAAAACAAGCATTTGTGTAACAGTATTGATGGCTAACGTAGCATTTAGCATTAGCATTCAGCTGGCAACATTTACACAAAAAAACAGAAAAGCATTCAAAAAAATCATTTACCTTTGAAGAACTTCAGATGTTTTCAATGAGGAGACTCTCAGATAGCAAATGTTCAGTTTTTCCTGAAAGATTATTTGTTTAGGACAAATCGCTCCGTTTTCTGCGTCACGTTTAGCTATGAAAAAACCCCTGTATCCAGGATTGTGTAAATCTATCAGCAAGCTCATTAGCATAACACAACGTTAACTATTTATGAAAATCGCAAATGAAATGAAATAAATATGCCATCTCTCAAGCTTAGCCTTTTGTAAACAACACTGTCATCTCAGATTTTCAAAATATGCTTCTCAACCATAGGAAAACAATCATTTGTGTAAAAGTAGCTAGCTAGAGTTAGCATTTCGCGTTAGCATTTAGCGTTAGCATTAGCGTTAGCATCCAGCACGCAACATTAACAAAAACATAAAAGCCTTCAAATAAAATCATTTACCTTTGAAGAACTTCTGATGTTTTCAATGAGGATACTCTCAGTTAGATAGCAGATGCTCAGTTTTTCCAAAAAGATTCCTTGTGTATTAGAAATAGCTCCGTTTTATACATCACATTTGGCTACCAAAAAAAATCCATAAATTCAGTCCTCAAAACGCAAACTTTTTTCCAAATTAACTCCATAATATCGACTGAAAACATGGCAAACGTTGTTTAGAATCAATCCTCAAGGTGTTTTTCACATATCTCTTCATTGATACATCGTTCTTGGAAACATGCTTTCTCTCCTGAATCCCAGGAGAAAATGCCTGCACCTGAAGATTACGCACAAATTTAGACAAAGGACACCGGGCGGACCTCTGGAAAATGTAGTCTCTTATGGCCAATCTTCCAATGATATGCCTACAAATACGTCACAATGCTGCTAAGACCTTGGGCGAACGACAGAAAGTGTAGGCTCATTCCTTGCGCAATCACAGCCATATAAGGAGAGAATGGAAAACAGAGCTTCAGAAATTCTGCTAATTCCTGGGTGATGCATCATCTTGGTTTCGCCTGTAGAATGAGTTCTGTAGAATGAGTTCTACAGACAAAATCTTTGCAGATTCTGAAACTTCAGAGTGTTTTCTTTCCAAAACTGTCAAGAATATGCATAGTCGAGCATCTTTTCGTGACAAAATATCGCGCTTAAAACGGGAACGTTTTTTATCCAAAAATGAAATAGAGAGAGCTCTAAGAGGTTAACCCCTAGAGCTCTAAGAGGTTAACTGAATGACTGACCATCAAGTATTGATATTAACTTATTGATGCACCCATCCCGTTACCGGGATCATTTTCGTCAATATCAGAGCGCCAAATTCAAATTAAATTACAAAAAATATTAAATTTTCATGAAATCACAAGTGCAATATAGCATAACACAGTTTAGCTTGTTGTTAATCCACCTGGCGTGTCAGATTTCAAAAAAGCTTTTTGGCGAAAGCATACCAAGCGTTTATGTAAGGACATCTCTCTCAGTAGACAAAACATTACAAACAGCTAGCAGCCAAGTAGATTGGTCACGAAAGTCTGGAAAGCAATAAAATTAATCGCTTACCTTTGATGATCTTCTGATTTTTGCACTCACGAGACTCCCAGTTACACAATAAATGTTCCTTTTGTTCCATAAAGAAATACCTCCATTTGGTTGGCGCATTATGTTCAGAAATCCACAGGCTCGAGCGGTCACGACGGAGCAGAGGAAAATTCCAAATAGTATCCGTAAAGTTCGTAGAAACATGTGAAATGACAGTTTTGGAAACTTTAGTGACTTCTATCCTAATCTGACAATTATATGCATATTATAGATTATGGGCCTGAGAAATAGGCAGTTTCATTTGGGTACGTTTTTCATCCAAACATCAAAATACTGCCCCCTGCACTCAAGAGGTTTTTAACTGGATGGCCAACCATCAATTATTGATGCTAACTGGCTGGCCAACCATCAGGAATAGGAATGTGTGTTGAAGATATATGAGTAGAATTTGTAACTGCAGTGTGTTGCAATAATGGCTGTCTTTGCTTAACTTATAACAGTGTTACAAAGGTAGCGTATGAGAAAATCAGCTTTTTGTTAGGAGCTTTTACATTTTGGAGTAACAATTGGGTGCGCGTGTATCCTGGGGCATTTCTGGCGGTGGGCAGTCAAGTCACGCTCTCGCTCCCCCCCATCTCTCTGTGACAAGCCAGTGCTCATGGTTATAAATGACTTTGCGAGGCCACGGCCAGGGCCCCTGGAGAAGCGCTGACATTTATTAGCCCCGCCACCGCGCAGCCACCGTGTGTGTGTGTGTGTGTGTGTGTGTGTGTGTGTGTGTGTGTGTGTGTGTGTGTGTGTGTGTGTGTGTGTGTGTGTGTGTGTGTAGGACCCGCAGTGCACACACACACACAACCTGTGGTCGGGAATAATTAGCACTTCACCCTAGACTAGACCAGCGACCCCAATCTCCATAGAGGGAGAGGAAGGAGTATGGAAAAAGGAGGGAGAGAGAAGAAAGGAAGTGGAGGACGGCATAAAGGATAACCTCCGCAGAGAGGGTGAGGACGGAGGGGGGGTGAAAGAGAGCAGCTCAGACTGTAAAAATAGAGGGAAGGGGAGTCTGAAAGACGGACAGCGCTCTGATAACCTCAGTATCGTGTTCCTCTTTCAGACTCTTTCTCTCCTCTGTTCTGTTGTTCCCCCACTCCACGGCCATGTGTCAGGTGTGTCAGTATGGGACGAGCCTGTAGGGCAGTGTCTTTTTGAGCCACACACACACACAGGAAAGAGGATATCTCAGTATGTGTGTGGAAGATCTGACATGCAGACTCTTATTAAGTTCTCCCTCTCTCTCCCTACCCCCATCACACACAGCAGGTCAAGGAAAAGCGATGCAGCGAGAAGCGGAGGAGGTCTTCATCCCTGTCGGATTACTCCCACTCCTCCCCCGCCCCCCCTCTCACCCCGCCCCCCCAGCTCAGCCCTCTGCCCAGCCCTACAGAGACCCAGGACCGCACGCCAACCCCCTCCAACCCCCCGGTGCCCACTTCTACCCCTGCCAGCCGACCCATGCCTCCTGAGGCCCGCAGGCTCATCGTCAACAAGAACGCAGGAGAGACCCTGCTCCAGAGGGCTTCCCGCCTAGGATACGAGGTAAGATGATTTGATAACATATGTGGAAGGGCTGTACAGGGTGCTAGTGTGTTGGTTTGAAGGGCTGTACAGGGTGCTAGTGTGTTGGTTTGAAGGGCTGTACAGGGTGCTAGTGTGTTGGTTTGAAGGGCTGTACGGGGTGCTAGTGTGTTGGTTTGAAGGGCTGTACAGGGTGCTAGTGTGTTGGTTTGAAGGGCTGTACAGGGTGCTAGTGTGTTGGTTTGAAGGGCTGTACAGGGTGCTAGTGTGTTGGTTTAAAGGTCTGTACGGGGTGCTAGTGTGTTGGTTTAAAGGGCTGTACGGGGTGCTAGTGTGTTGGTTTGAAGGGCTGTACGGGGTGCTAGTGTGTTGGTTTGAAGGGCTGTACGGGGTGCTAGTGTGTTGGTTTGAAGGGCTGTACGGGGTGCTAGTGTGTTGGTTTGAAGGGCTGTACAGGGTGCTAGTGTGTTGGTTTGAAGGGCTGTACAGGGTGCTAGTGTGTTGGTTTAAAGGTCTGTACGGGGTGCTAGTGTGTTGGTTTGAAGGGCTGTACGGGGTGCTAGTGTGTTGGTTTGAAGGGCTGTACAGGGTGCTAGTGTGTTGGTTTGAAGGGCTGTACGGGGTGCTAGTGTGTTGGTTTGAAGGGCTGTACGGGGTGCTAGTGTGTTGGTTTAAAGGTCTGTACGAGGTGCTAGTGTGTTGGTTTGAAGGGCTGTACAGGGTGCTAGTGTGTTGGTTTAAAGGTCTGTACGGGGTGCTAGTGTGTTGGTTTGAAGGTCTGTACGGGGTGCTAGTGTGTTGGTTTGAAGGGCTGTACGAGGTGCTAGTGTGTTGGTTTGAAGGGCTGTACGAGGTGCTAGTGTGTTGGTTTGAAGGGCTGTACGAGGTGCTAGTGTGTTGGTTTGAAGGGCTGTACGAGGTGCTAGTGTGTTGGTTTGAAGGGCTGTACGAGGTGCTAGTGTGTTGGTTTGAAGGGCTGTACGAGGTGCTAGTGTGTTGGTTTGAAGGGCTGTACGAGGTGCTAGTGTGTTGGTTTGAAGGGCTGTACGAGGTGCTAGTGTGTTGGTTTGAAGGGCTGTACGAGGTGCTAGTGTGTTGGTTTGAAGGTCTGTACGGGGTGCTAGTGTGTTGGTTTGAAGGGCTGTACGGGGTGCTAGTGTGTTGGTTTAAAGGTCTGTACGGGGTGCTAGTGTGTTGGTTTGAAGGTCTGTACGGGGTGCTAGTGTGTTGGTTTGAAGGGCTGTACGGGGTGCTAGTGTGTTGGTTTAAAGGGCTGTACGGGGTGCTAGTGTGTTGGTTTGAAGGGCTGTACGAGGTGCTAGTGTGTTGGTTTGAAGGGCTGTACGGGGTGCTAGTGTGTTGGTTTAAAGGTCTGTACGAGGTGCTAGTGTGTTGATTTGAAGGGCTGTACGGGGTGCTAGTGTGTTGGTTTGAAGGGCTGTACGGGGTGCTAGTGTGTTGGTTTGAAGGGCTGTACGGGGTGCTAGTGTGTTGGTTTGAAGGGCTGTACAGGGTGCTAGTGTGTTGGTTTGAAGGGCTGTACGGGGTGCTAGTGTGTTGGTTTGAAGGGCTGTACGGGGTGCTAGTGTGTTGGTTTGAAGGGCTGTACAGGGTGCTAGTGTGTTGGTTTGAAGGGCTGTACATGGTGCTAGTGTGTTGGTTTGAAGGGCTGTACGGGGTGCTAGTGTGTTGGTTTGAAGGGCTGTACGGGGTGCTAGTGTGTTGGTTTGAAGGGCTGTACGGGGTGCTAGTGTGTTGGTTTGAAGGGCTGTACGGGGTGCTAGTGTGTTGGTTTGAAGGGCTGTACGGGGTGCTAGTGTGTTGGTTTGAAGGGCTGTACGGGGTGCTAGTGTGTTGGTTTGAAGGGCTGTACGGGGTGCTAGTGTGTTGGTTTGAAGGGCTGTACGGGGTGCTAGTGTGTTGGTTTGAAGGGCTGTACGGGGTGCTAGTGTGTTGGTTTGAAGGGCTGTACGGGGTGCTAGTGTGTTGGTTTGAAGGGCTGTACGGGGTGCTAGTGTGTTGGTTTGAAGGGCTGTACGGGGTGCTAGTGTGTTGGTTTGAAGGGCTGTACGGGGTGCTAGTGTGTTGGTTTGAAGGTCTGTACGGGGTGCTAGTGTGTTGGTTTGAAGGGCTGTACGGGGTGCTAGTGTGTTGGTTTGAAGGTCTGTACGAGGTGCTAGTGTGTTGGTTTAAAGGTCTGTACGGGGTGCTAGTGTGTTGGTTTGAAGGGCTGTACGGGGTGCTAGTGTGTTGGTTTGAAGGGCTGTACGGGGTGCTAGTGTGTTGGTTTGAAGGGCTGTACAGGGTGTTAGTGTGTTGGTTTGAAGGGCTGTACAGGGTGCTAGTGTGTTGGTTTGAAGGGCTGTACAGGGTGTTAGTGTGTTGGTTTGAAGGGCTGTACGGGGTGCTAGTGTGTTGGTTTGAAGGGCTGTACGGGGTGCTAGTGTGTTGGTTTAAAGGGCTGTACAGGGTGCTAGTGTGTTGGTTTGAAGGGCTGTACGGGGTGCTAGTGTGTTGGTTTGAAGGTCTGTACGGGGTGCTAGTGTGTTGGTTTGAAGGGCTGTACGGGGTGCTAGTGTGTTGGTTTGAAGGGCTGTACGGGGTGCTAGTGTGTTGGTTTGAAGGGCTGTACGGGGTGCTAGTGTGTTGGTTTGAAGGGCTGTACGGGGTGCTAGTGTGTTGGTTTGAAGGGCTGTACGGGGTGCTAGTGTGTTGGTTTGAAGGGCTGTACAGGGTGCTAGTGTGTTGGTTTGAAGGGCTGTACAGGGTGCTAGTGTGTTGGTTTGAAGGGCTGTACGGGGTGCTAGTGTGTTGGTTTGAAGGGCTGTACGGGGTGCTAGTGTGTTGGTTTGAAGGGCTGTACGGGGTGCTAGTAGGTTGGTTCGTTCTTCTGTCTCTCTCTCCCTGGGTTGTTTGTCATTCATTCTCTCCATCTCGTTCAGTTTACGTCTGCTAGTTCTCTCTCCCTTCACTTGTCTAAGAGACGAGAGGCCATGTGAGAGCCCTTCACCAGGCACAGAGCTCAGAGCAGTCGCCTAGCTAGCATACACACTGCTTTCCCTCTCTCTCTCACACACAGACGTGCTGGAGTACGGCTCTGCTCTCTTCTCTCTCCAAATCTCCAGTAGCTCTTAACCCTTTCCTACCACATCCAACCCAGTTTCCCAAAACTATTTTAAAAAAACACAATTTGGATAAAAATTCCTCTTCTCCCTTTCCTTGTCTAAACCCTGGGAATATTGGGATTAAGGCCGTCCATGACTAATTTGTCCCCCCAGATTAATGAGCCTGTGGATTAGTTCCAGCAGGGCTGCCTGAAAGGACTGGCACCGCTCGCAGGAAACCAACCATTAATGCTGTTTGGAACGCATGACTCGTCCTCTCGCTCCCTTCCTCCTCCCTTCATCCCCGTCTTCTTACTCTCCAATGCAAAACATGGTCGTTTTAAAGGAGACTGCAGTAGAAAGACAACCTTTTGAGACGCGGGGAGATGAGCTGGGGGTAGAGAGGTTCTCAAACTGAATGTGGTTTTTACCTGAGGTGGACAGCAGGACAGATAGAGTTGGTGTTGGAGGGAATTGGTAGTGTGTTCTACGAAATGGGAAGATGAAACGGTTTGGAGGTGGGAGAAATGGTATCCCTCTAGATCAAAGGTAGGGCTGATTTTAGTAGACCAGCGTCTGTGTCCAGGGTTTTGAGTGTGTGTGTGTGCTCTTCGTAGTGTGTGTACTGGAGGCAGTGAGGCATGCGCTCCAGACGGAGCTCTTTGATTAAAACGAGAGGAGAGGAGGAGGAGGGCAGATTTAATCCTGTAGCGTCCACTCTCCTCCCTTCCCTTGTTCTTCTTCTCCTCCGCTAGCCCTGAGCCCTCTCTCCCTCCCTTGTTCCCCGCTCGGCGCCGCTAGACATGGCTGCTGTGTTTGAGCATAAACCCAACGGCATCTTGTTTTTCTAGCCTTCAGGGTTTTTTCCTCCCCTCCCTCCCTCTGTCTCTCTCTCCCTCCTTCGCTTCCTCTCTCCCTGGCTCCCTCCCTCCTTCAGCGGGCCCCCGACAGGAAGCTTTTCTAACTGCCTGCGTGTGATAAGCCACAAGCAGCTCCCTGGGGCCGCCCTCTCTCTCTCTCTCTCTCTCTCTCTCTCTCTCTCTCACGCACACAGCGCAGCACGGAACAGCAGACAGTGAGCACTGTAGAGAATGCAAGAGCAAGAGAGAGAGGAAGACTGTGAAATACGACAGGGCCGTGAGGCCGGGCCTTTCAACGCGCCGCTCCCTCCCTTCCTCTCCTCCTCCCCCTCCACTCCACACGCTGGGCTTGCCGCCTGCCTGCCTGCTTTCGTTTCAAAGCCCCTCCAAATCAAATTCCAGTCAGTGTGCAAAACTGGGAGACTCCGTTGGATCGATCTCTCCCGCAATCTTCACACTTGTATCACTTAGCCTTAGGACTGCCTTTAATTACACACACACACTCACAGCACACACACGCACGCACTCACTCACAGCACACACACACACCCACTCACTCACAGCACAATCACACCACACACATGCAAATTCACACTCGGATTGTGGAATATCACTCCGGCAGCAGTGCATAATCTCAATTCCTGGTGTGTGTGTGTGTGTGTGTGTGTGTGTGTGTGTGTGTGTGTGTGATGTATATATCTACAGTGAGTCTTGTGTATTTGTGTGTGGTTTTGGAGTGCAGTGTTTGTGAGTGGAATGAGGATCTGTGGTGAGACATGGCGTTGGTTTGTGCTTCTTACTGTGGTTCCAAGAGACTGTTGTTTTTATCTGCTTGAATGGTTGACTTTGGTCATGCAGCCATTTCCATAGTCTCTCTGATCACAGCATCTATTCATTATTATAACTGGGAGAGAGCAGCTATCAGTTCACCACTAATAGTATTTAGATTTTATTCAGCTGTTTGACTTTGTCTAATTTATTCAGATGAATTGGGTGTATTTGTTAAATTCACATTTGTGAATTTGTTTGCCGTTAAAATAAGCGATAGGATCCACCATGTTGCTTGCTTCTGTCATGTAGGTGAGGTCAATGTTCATGGATGGAAGGAGGTGAGGGAAGGAGGTGAGGGAAGGACAGAAAGTGCATAGTACTGAGACTGGTCCTCCTGTCTTTGTGTTGTCACTCGCTTGTCACCGACCAGCTAGCAGCGCCATACAAACACACACACACTCAACACAGTGCGTCTCCACTCAACACACACACACTCAACACAGTCTGTCTCCACTCAACACACACACACTCGACACAGTGTGTCTCCACTCAACACACACACTCGACACAGTGCGTCTCCACTCAACACACACACTCAACACAGTGTGTCTCCACTCAACACACACACTCGACACAGTGCGTCTCCACTCAACACACACACACTCGACACAGTGCATCTCCACTCAACACACACACTCGACACAGTGCGTCTCCACTCAACACACACACACTCGACACAGTGCGTCTCCACTCAACACACACACTCGACACAGTGCGTCTCCACTCAACACACACACTCGACACAGTGCATCTCCACTCAACACACACACACTCGACACAGTGCGTCTCCCCTCAACACACACACTCGACACAGTGCGTCTCCACTCAACACACACACACTCGACACAGTGCGTCTCCACTCAACACACACACTCGACACAGTGCGTCTCCACTCAACACACACACACTCGACACAGTGCGTCTCCACTCAACACACACACTCGACACAGTGCGTCTCCACTCAACACACACACTCGACACAGTGCGTCTCCACTCA